>NC_143583.1:11952442-12252442 GCF_048544385.1 Mastigoproctus giganteus
AGTGGACCAATCTGATTCATCCCTTTCCATCTTGAGTTTAAATAGGTAAAGAACTCTTTTCTGATTTTCTTTGCGTCCTTTGCCAAGGATTTCTCATAATCTGCCTTTGCCTGCCTAATCTCCTTTGTGACTTGGTTACAGACCAACTTATATCTATCATAGGCTTCCATGTCACCCATTAATTTGTATGTATCCCATGCATTTTTCTTCTCTGCCATATGTCTCATTAGTTCATCTGACAACAATTTAGGCCTTAACCTTGAACAATATTTCTTGGTTGGTATGTAAAGCCTGGTAGCTTCAAAGATTAGTTCCTTGAATGCTTCCCATTTTGAATTTGCTGTTATTAACATCATCAGTTGGTCCCACTGTATAGAATTTAAATACTGTCTCAGACCATCATATTCGGCTTTACGAAAGCAAAAACCCTTCCCTTTGCCTCTGATGGTAGTTACCTCCTTGAGTAAATCCCACTTCAGCACACTGTGATCACTGCCACCCAGTGGTTCCTTTATCTGCAGATTCCTAATGCATGAAGAATCACTACTGATAATCAGATCAAGAGTATTACTCCCTCTAGTTGCCTCCCGAACATGCTGGTGTAGAAAACAATCATCAAATAAATCCACAAAAGCCCTGCTAGTGTGTGAGTGACCAACCCACAAATTCCAGTCAATATCTGGGAAATTAAAATCCCCCATTATAAGACTCTCTGATTTACTGGCCCATTCTATTTCCCTGTACAGTATCTTATTATACTCATCAGAGTCATTAGGCCTATAGCACACTCCTACTCTCAATTTTGATTTACCTATGCTTATGTCACACCAAACTGACTCGACACTGCCCTGTCCATCAATGTCGACTGGCTTCACTTCCTTGGATTTATTTGTTTTTTAACTAATAAACCCTCCTGTCCTCTCTATCCTTTCTATACACATTGTACTCCCCAAATTCCAGTTCTGCATTCCTTATATCTGTGTGACACCACATCTCTGATATCCCAACAATATCTGCCTTTGATGTTTTGAGCAATACCTCAAATTCAAATTTATTTACTACACTCCTAGCATTGGTGTACACACAAGTATACCTGCACTTGTTTCTATTCTTAGCTACCCTAACACAACCCATGTCTTTACTTGTACCGCAATGACTCCGAGCAGTCTCCGAAATATCCTGCATCTTGTTTTACAGGCTTCTGCTCATTCCAATAGAAGCAGTGCAAGAATCTCTTTCACCTCTGCCAGTGGCTACTGTTAATCCATTAGTCTTTGTCTCCCCCCAAGCTAGCAGTTTTCCGACCCACCTAACACTGCCTCGATAGCATCAGCAAATATTCTTGCACCCTTTCTATTTAAGTGTATCCCATCCCTGTAGAAGCAATCTCTCCTGTTAACAAGTACATTCCAGGCTGAAAAAAATTCTACCCCTTGAGCCTTGCACAATCTTTCCAGGGCCGAATTGATCGACAAGGCTCTCTCATCATATACTCCCTCCTATCGTGTTGGGCAGAATTGCAGACACTTTCAAATTTAACCCTACTTCACGGCTGTTTTTCAACAGTGACCTGTACTTGTTAAGTAATTCCGCTGGTCTCCTACTCTTAATGTCATTAGTGCCAACGTGTACAACTATATCACCTTTTGTGCCCTTCTTTTTCTCCCAAACTCTACTCCTACTCTTAATGTCATTAGTGCCAACGTGTACAACTATATCACCTTTTGTGCCCTTCTTTTTCTCCCTTCTTTTTAACACCTTTTTTCTCCCAAACAACCCTTCTAAGTACACGGTCGAAGTGGGAGGTCCTTTAGGCACTTCAGATCACAACTTGGTGATTGTCTCTTCTCCAATGGAACCTTTATCTCATGGCTATTTCCAACCTCGTGTTGTTTGGCATTACAAGAATGCAAAATGGGATGACCTGCGAGACTTGTTTTCTTCTTTTCCTTGGTCAGATTACTGTTTCAAAACTTCTGATGTCAACGTTTGCTCAGATCGTGTCAGTGAAATTATTCTTGCAGGAATGGAATTCTTTATCCCACACTCCACTTTAAAATCTCGTCCTTTATCTAAACCTTGGTTTTCCAATAAATGTGCTAAGGCTGTTCAAGAGAAGAATGTTGCATATCGTAATTGGCTTGTTTCTAATTCTTCAGTTTCATTTTCTGCCTACACCAAAGCTCGCAACAATTGTAAAGCAGTTATTAATCAGTCCAAACTAGAGTTTGAACAGGCTAAGAGTCGAAAACTTGCTTCTTGCCCTAATGGTAGCTGAGCATTCTGGTCTCTTGCCAAAGCTATTGGCCACAACTTTTGCCCATCTCTGCTTCCACCTCTGTCCAAACCAGATGGTTCTGTTGTCACTTCAGCCAAGGATACAACTGACCTGCTAGCATCCCATTTTTCTTCCAGCTCATTTATTGATGATCTTGGTAAAACACCTCCCACCATTCCCAACACGCTCCATTCAATGCCTCCTGTGGTCTTCTGTCAAAAGGATATCAGAAGGATTTTGAAGAATCTTGATGCTAAGAAAGCTCCAGGTCCTGATGGTATTTCTTCACTTGTTCTCAAAACCTGTGCTCCTGAACTTACTCCTATTCATTGCCGCCTTTTTTCACTCTCTTATTCCAAAGGTGTATTTCCTTCTGCTTGGAAATTTGCTCATATCCAGCCTATCCCTCCCATCCAATTATCGTCCCATTGCAATTACTTCTACTCTTTCTAAAGTAATGGAGAAATCAATTAACCGCCAACTCTTAACCTACTCAGAAACCTTCCGTCTGATCAACGATCGCCAGTATGGATTCCCTCAGTGTAGATCCACTGATGATATTCTGCCTTATGTTACCCATTTAAGGACTAATTCAATGGAAAGGTTCAGTGAAACACAAGTAGTTGCTCTTGACATCTCGAAGGCTTTTGATCATGTTTGGCATAAAGGTCTTCTAAACAAGCTTCTGTCTTATGGTTTGCCAACGGTTTTTAGTAATTGGTTATCCAGTTTTCTCTCTGATCGCTCACTGAGGATGATGGTAGATGGCTCTCTGTCTTCTAACTTCTCCACTAATGCCGGTGTCCCCCAAGGTTCAGTTCTTTTCCCCACTCTTTTCCTCTTGTATATTAATGACCTTCCATTGACTGGAAATCCTATCCATAGTTTTGCTGATGATAGCCCATTGCATTCCACTTTCCATTTTGAGAAACCTTGTCCTGCTCAATCAGCTTCAACTTCTCGAAAAACTGCTACCAGTTCCTTAAATGCCGATCTTCAGGTAATTCTCCAGTGGGGCAAAGACAACTTAGTTGATTTCAACCCTTCTAAAACTGAGTCTTGTCTTATCTCTCGCAAAAAGGATTCTTCTGCTCCTATGCTTATCTTTAGTGACACTATGATTTCTAGGCAAAATGATATATCTCTTTTGGGGATTACCCTGACTTCTAATCTCTCTTGGCACAAGCACATTACAAATATTGCTTCCTCTGCATCTAAAAAACTTGGTTTTCTCTTTCGCTCTCGGCGTTACTTTTCTCCAAACATCTGCTCACTCTGTATAAATCGCAAATCCGCCCTGCCATGGAATATTGTTCCCACATCTGGGGTGGTGCCCCCCAAAACCTCTCTCAGGTTTCTAGATTCCATTCAGAAGAGGGCAGTTAGGTTAATTAATGATTCATCTCTAACAGAGTCCCTCCACTCGTTTTCTCATAGACGTACTGTTTCTGCTGCATGCCTCTTCTACAGATACTTCCATAGGCACTGGTCTTCTGAATTGGCTTCTATTCTTCCCACTCTCTCTTTCAAAACAGTCCGAACATGTGCTGCCACCAGCCAACATTCATTTACTGTCCAACTTCAAACCCACAGAACCAACTTTTCATCTTCCTCATTTATTCATTCAACTGCCGTTTTCTGGAACAACCTTCCTTCATATGTATTACCTGAATATTACAATCTACAGAAATTCAAGTCCAATGTCAACAAATATCTTCTTTCGTCTTCTCATCCTCCAACCCAAGCATGGTACTAAGTACTATAGGTTCTAATACCTCTCGTGTTTGGAGTTCACTTAAAAAAAAAAAAAAAAAAAAAATTCCAGTCTATGGGTACCTCCCCTGAATCCAAGGAAGCTCTCATAATTAAGGCTAAGGGTTTGCTTACTTCCTTTGCTGCCTCCTTTAATATAACTGGATAGATCCCATCCACCCCAGGTGCCTTTGTTGTGTTTATCTTCAACAATTTCTCCTCCACTTTACTCTCAGTTATTACAAGATTATCTAGCTTACTTCCAGAGTTGAATACACCTCTGGCATTCCCCTTGCCTCATGTGTGAATGTCGATGCAAAATATTCATTTAGTTTGTTAGCTACCTGAGCAGGATCATCAACAGTTGACCCATCGATATCAAGTGGACCAATCTGATTCATCCCCTTCCTTCTAGAGTTTACATAAGTAAAGAACTCTTTGCTGTTTTTCTTTGCATCCCTTGCCAAAGATTTCTCGTAATCTGCCTTCGTCTGCCTGACCTCCTTTGTAACTTGGTTACAGATCAACTTGTATCTATAATAGGCTTCTGTGTCACGTGTTAATTTATATGTATCCCCTGCATTTTTCTTCTCTGCCATATGTCCCATTAGTTCTCTGACATCCATTTAGGCCTAAACCTTGAACAATATTTCTTAGTTGGTATGTAAAGTCTTGTAGCTTCCAAGATAAGTTCTTTGAATGCTTCTCATTTTGAATTTGCTGTCGGTAACATCATCAGTTGGTCGCACTGTATAGAATTTAAATACCGTCCCAGACCAAAACTACAATGGGCCTAACACCAAACCCTGGGGTACTTCACTAACAACATTTGTCCACAAAGAGCAGTGTCCATTGATTACCACTCTCTGTTGTCTCCCACTCAACCATCCCTTTATCCATTGTAGCAACTTACCCATAATGGCATACCTCTCCAATTTGTACAGCAGTCTTCCATATGCAACAGTATCAAAAGCTTTCCTGAAATCTAAGTATATGATATCAAAATTATTTTTGGCGTTCAGTTACTTTGTGACCACATCATAGTATCCAATCAAATTGGTCAGACAAGACCTCCCTTTAACAAACCCATGCTGTGTTGGCTAGATGATCCTGCAATGCTTCTTTAACCAATGATTCCATTATTTTCCCCCAAACACAAGTTAAACTAACAGGTCTATAGTTACTTGTGTCACCTTTTGAACCCCTTTTTGAATTTTTAGAAAATTTGTATTTTTTTTATCTATTTTTAAATTTTTTTTGGCTTGTGCAGCAAAAGTATGTGAGTTCCTTGCATGGCTAATATTAATTATTAAATATTAATATTAGCATGGCTAATTAATGTATATCACTGACAAAAACCCCATGAGCTGTTCTAGCAACCTCTCTACACTGCTAAAAGAACATTGTCACTATGCAATTATCCCAATTCTTTTTTTATTTTTCACTACCCTGAGTGTGGTAGCACACAATTGGTATGTTAATTTGGGATTACTGCTACCCATACAAAGTAACTTGCATTTGTTGGTGTTAAACTTCAGTTGCCACTTCTCAGCCCAAGTGCTTAATTTTTTAGATCTTGTTGCAGTTGCATGATTCTGTCATTAGCCACCCTGAATTTTTGCACCATCTGTAAACTTTGACAATAAGCCTGATATGCCTTCAATTATATCATTAAAAATCACAGAAAACAACAATGGATATGATAAAAGTTTATATAATTATGTCCAGATTCTCATTGTTTCCGAGTTACAGCCCTTTTTGTGTTCCAGAAATTATACAGTAAAAAAATGCCCAAAGATAGGTAGACCACATTAAAACAGAGTAGGGAGATAAGTGCAAAAGTTGATTACTGTTCCGGTATATGCATGTCATATGTTGAAATTGCCCCTCAGTGTGAGCACCTGTACATGGGGACGTTCCAGTGATGCTGCCAGGCATCCGGATTAGCATCACTGGTATCCAGTGCCCACAGACTAGGTTCCAGGTTAATATCATAGGAATCCAGCATGTTTGCCACGCGCTGCAACCTATGGAAATTTCGAAAGGGGGATCCTTGTGTTTGAGGGGCCCTCAGCTTCAACACACCACTTTGGCCTCGGTTTCGACAAGACTGGTGGTCCTGAAAGGCCCAGCCAGAATCAATCAGCTAATGGGTTCACTTGCAAGGGTCAATACCATGCCTCTACCCTCAGGGTCCAAGGGACAGGATTCAGGCTAGCGGTGATGCAGGTATGGTTCTGGATAGCCCTGCTATCCCACTCCTGAGTGCATTTATTGCTTGCTGGGTGGTGGGTGTCCTATTTGGGCTTCATGCTAGGTGGGGACTCTGTGCACTGAACTAAAATAAAAATCACAATGAATCCTGATAAATTTACTTCTTCAGGGGGGTTCCCCCAACATAGTCCCTATCTTAGAAAACAAACAATGAAACAGAAAATGCTAATGCAGACAAAACTTTAAACTGAAATACCATCAGGACCTATCCCAAGAATTTTGATCACCCATTCCAACACTTAGAAACCTATTGGGAAAATGTCGTCATTTTTTATACCGAAGTGTTGAGAGGAGTTTCCCTAAATCAGTTAAGAGGGTTTGTTCTGGGGACTTCTTAACTGAAACAAAAATGACAGGCACTATGAGCAGCTACTCCAAGCAACATTCGGTAATTGGCATTCTGAGGAATGCCGATTGCCGTAACACCATAGAACACTAAATTTATCGAGAGGGATGAATTTAGTTCGTCATTTCAGAGTGGGACTTTCTGAAGAAGAAATCTGCTCTGAATTAAAACCACAGGGAGTGATCGCTGTTAAAAGAATTTCTGCACATAGGGATAGGAAACTTGTTCCCACTAGAAACATGATGTTTCTAGTGGGAACAAGTTCAATTCACTGACATGTAATGAGATCAAAATGGGTATATCAGCTTGTCCAGCATGTTCATATCTCCCAAATTCCTCACAATGCTTGAGGATGTCAGAAATATGGACACTTGCAATTGGCCTGCCATGGAGCCCTTGCAATCATTCGATGTGCTGCAGAGGACTACAAAAAAAAGCATCATGTTTAGTTACAAAACCCACCTGCATTAACTGCCAAGGAGAACATCCAGCATACTCACAAGCATGCCAGAGGAGGAAAAAAGAAAAAGAAATTCAATGACTTAAGACAGAGCTGAACATATATCAGGAGCCAAGAAAAGTGGTGAAACCTATAAATATAAACAAACCCACCTATGCCCAGAAGGTAGCAGGGAGGTGTTCCATGAAACCCAGACTGAAATAACCATCCCTCCAAATGTGCAGATTTTTGTGAGCTTAAGATATTAAGCTCACAAAAATCTGCACATAAAGATCAATCAGCTGCCACTCCCGTATCAGTCTACCCAGTTTCCACCCATTTCCCAAACCATGGGCGCCTCCGTAGCCAGGTGGGAAGGAGCAGCAGTGCATAGTACACGCTTCTTGATTAGACCGGGGTTCGAGCCCGTCACCACCAAATACGGCAAAATGCGGAAAGGTCAGGGAATGACCACTGCATATCCCGGAGCAATATGGCCTTAGCTGCTAATGCTCCTAAAAAAAAAAACGAAAACCCAAACCATGGTGAAATTCAGAATGCACAGCAGCAGCAAAAAAAAAAAAAAAAAAAAAGTGCAAAACAAAGCCTGGGGATATTTCAACAATATTCTACCACAGCTAATCTTATAACATTTAAATACACACATTCCAATGAACATTTTATCTGATTTCCAAGTCAAAGGGAATCCTGGATCTGGTTTACATCTCTGTTACTCATGTGACTGGATAGTTTGGGACAAAATTCACAAAATGAAGAGAAAACACATTACTGCAATCTTTGGTCCCTTGACTGTAAGAGATGCACTATTGCAGAATCAACTGCAATAGCCAAAGCTCTTGGGGAGACTTTTTCTAACATCTCTTTGTAGAATAGATGTGTGGAAATTTGCCTTTAGCCAGCGGGTGGTTAATTGCTGGAACAAACTTTCATCTGTCGTTGTGGAAGTTGATAGGTTAAATAAATTTAAGGAGGAACTGGACAAACATTAAGATGGAATGGTTGTGTGAATTTTTTTTTTTTTTTTAGCTGATATTACATAAGCTCATACACTTGCTTTCTTGAATCACATGCCACAATTATTATTACTATCTCAGCAGTATCATCTTATTCTTCAGAGTTCCTGGTCCTTAAACGTAAAGCTGAAAGAGAAACTTTCAATTTTACATCCAAGGGTTTACCCATACAATGGGCTGTTTACCTATCGGCGAGAGCTGAAAACAGCCCTTGCCCTTAAAGGCTGGTACCATTGGACGAGACAACATCCATCATACAATAATTCTTAATGGAGAAATCAATTAACTGCCAACTCAAACTACCTAGAAACCTTCCGTCTGATCAACGATCACCAGTTTGGATTCCCTCGGTGTCGATCCACTGGTGATATTCTGGCTTAGGGTACCCATTTATGGACAAATTCAATGGAAAATTTTGGTGAAACACAAGCAGTTGTTCTAGACATCTCAAAGGCTTTCGATGATGTTTGGCATAAAGGTCTTCTAAACAAGCTTCCATCTTACAGTTTGACAACTGTTTTTTGTAATTGGTTATCCAGTTTTCTCTCTGATCGCTCACTGAGGGTGATGGTTGATGGCCCTCTGTCTTCTAACTTCTCCACTAATGCTGGTGTCCCCCACGGTTCAGTTCTTCCCCCCCACTATTTTCCTCTTGTATATTAATGACCTTCTTCCATTGACTGGAAATCCTATCCATAGTTTTGATGATGAATGCACATTGCATTCCACTTTCCATTTTGGGAAACCTTGCCCTGCTCAATCAGCTTCAACTTCTCGAAAATCTGCTACCAATTCCTTAAATGCCGATCTTCAGGTAATTCTCCAGTGGGGCAAAGACAACTTAGTTGATTTCAATCCTTCTAAAACTCAGTCTTGTCTTATATCTCGCAAAAAGGATTCTTCTGCTCCTACGCTTATCTTTGGTGACATTCCAATTTCTTGGCAAGTTGATATATCTCTTTTGGGGTTTATTCTCACTTCTAATCTCTTTTGGCACAAGCACATTACAAATATTGCTTCCTCTGCATCTAAAAAACTTGGTTTTCTCTTTCGCTCTCAGCATTACTTTTCTTCCAAACAGCTCTTCACTCTGTACAAATTGCAAATCTGCCCTACAGTGGAATATTGTTTCCACATCTGGGGTGATGCTCCCAAAACCTCTCTCTTATATCTTGCAAAAAGGATTCTTCTCAGGCTTCTAGATTCCATTCAGAAGAGGGCAGTTAGGTTAATTAATGACTCATCTTTAACAGAGTCTCTCCACTTGCTGTCTCATAGACATATTGTTTCTGTAGACATAGATTCTTCCATGGGCACTGTTCTTCTGAATTGGCTTCTATAATTCCCGCTCGCTCTCTCGCTCTTTCAAAACAGTTCAAACACGTGCTACCGCCAGCCAACATTTGGCCCCGAGTGCCAAGCGATAGTTCCCAAGCGATCTTTATAGTGCGTTTTCTAGCGTTTTTCCTAGAGTGAGTACTAGTGCTTTCATAAACCCTCCACCGCTCGCATCGTCACTGCTGACCGCTCGCAACGTTACTGCTTCCCTCGCTGAGCAACGTCACTGCTTCAACGCTAGCAACGTTACTGCTAACCCCGCTTGCAACGTTACTGCCATCGCTAGCAACGTACTGCTCTCTTCTTCTACTGATCGCTTGGTCACTGGTTGGCACTGCTCCTGCCTCCACGTGGCGGGGTCGGTAACCTGGGAGAAGGAATTCCCTCTTCCAGGGCTGAAAGGAGCAACGATGGATTGTGATGCATATCCACCGCTAGAGCCCACGAGCTCCATACCTGTCAACTCTGATTCAGAGCGTGACTTGAATCGTCCGAAGAGACAGCGGACTGAAAAACAGAGTGCAGATATGCCAGCATTTCTAATAATGCACTCATTATCCACACAACCTGTAGGCAAGTTATCGCCATTTCTAATACAGAAATGTTTAGAATCGGTTGTTGGATCTCCTAAAATGGTGAAGCGTCTTCAATCTGGAGACCTTCTAATTGAAGCTTCCAAGCCAAGCCATTCAGAAAAATTGTTAAAATTGACAACTTTTAACAGCATTCCAGTGTCAGTTACGCCACATAACACCCTGAACACCTCTAAAGGCGTCATCAGCGAATGGGACTTACTAAATGTCTCTGAACAAGAAATAATACAAGAGCTTAGTGATCAAAAAGTGACTCATGCACGGAGAATCATGACTAAAAAAGATGGCAACCTACTACCAACCAGGTCCATCATTTTAACTTTCAGTACTTCGACTCTTCCATCTTCTGTTAAAGCAGGTTACCTAAATTGTAAGATTCGTCCTTACATCCCAAACCCCATTCGCTGCTTTAAATGTCAGAAGTACGGTCATTCTCAAACAGCATGCCGAGGCGATGCTGTGTGTCCTCTTTGTGGTTCCAAGGAGCATTCTCAAGAAGACTGTACAGCTTCCACTCCTGTTTGCCCAAACTGTAAAGGAAGCCATCCTGCATTTTCTAAAGCGTGTGACCTTTGGAAAACAGGGAAAAAAATTCAAAAGTATAAAGTGGAGCATAAAGTCACATACCCTGAAGCAAGAAAGCAAATAATGCTAACCATGCCCAGCCGATCATATGCATCGGTCACAAAAAATAGCCGCTCAGCTGCAACCCAAACAGATGTCTCCATCGAACCGAATACTTCCTTTGCCGCCTGGGCCAAAACTGCGCTAACTTATAATAAGAAAACTACAGTCAGTGAGACCAGCAACACCCCAATCAGCATCCCAACTGATGCTATCTCAACCTTGCCAGAAACAACGAAATCAGCTACTATTGAAAACCAGAAGAAATCGAAATCAAGGATTAGCAACATGGAAATGGAGGTTCAGTCAGAGGATGAAGAGACAGTACTTGAGTTACATGCGAATGATACCATGGATACAGGACGCCCAACATTTCCCAGAAATGAAAAATCGAAACTAAGCAGACAGAAACCTTCCCAGAAAAAACAGTCAGATCAATCTTCCTCCAATAAATCCAGCAAATGAATAAATTCCTTCAATGGAACTGTAGAGGATTACGCAGTAATATAGATGACTTGAATGATTTACTAATACAAACTAAAGCAATAGGTGTATGTTTACAGGAAACCTTTTTATCACCACAAGTTTCTCTGAAAATTAAAAATTATTCTATGTTTAGGCGAGACAGGGATTCTGACACTCCTGCTCGTGGTGGGGTGGCTATTCTTATTCGAACTAACATACCGTCAAGACATCTCCAACTACAAACCTCTTTAGAAGTTGTAGCGGTTCGGATAGCAATGGGAATATCGTTAACCCTTGCATCCATTTATATCCCACCGAATTATCCTTGCTCCCAGATTGAACTTGACAACCTTATCACACAATTGCCACCTCCAGTCTGTTTACTCGGCGATTTCAACGGTCACCATCCATTGTGGGGATCTTCCATCATGGATAGGAGAGGCCAATTAATAGAAATGTTCCTGGATAACCATAACCTGACTCTGTTAAATTCTGGCTCTCCAACTCATATTCAACTACCTACAGGTAGTACATCAGCCATAGACTTATCAATATGTTCAGCCTCTCTTTTTCCAAGCATGGAATGGTTAGTGTTAAATGATCCATTGCACAGTGACCATTTTCCTATCATCAGTTCAATTCAAACACAGACGGTGTCATGTCCTAAAGGCCGCACTTCTTGGAACTTTCATAAAGCAGACTGGAAAAACTATTCAACTTGTGTTCTACTTGACAAACTATATGTACAACAAAATCGTATTGATGACGTAACTGATCACATTACAAGCCACATATTATCTGCAGCAGAAATTTCCATTCCAAAATCTAACCAGTGCAAGCGGGTACACCAAAATCAGTGGTGGAATGAAGAATGCTCCAAAGCGAAACGAGAAAAAAATCATGCCTGGAACCAGTTTCGCAAATTTCCAACTACCGCCAACCTCATTATGTACAAAAAACTCAGAGCCAAAGCAAGACAAATTAGGAAGACAGCAAAACGTGACTCCTGGATTAAATTCGCCTCAGATATTAATAAAAATACTGACACTCGAGTCATTTGGAGAAAAATTCAAGCTCTGAATGGGAAATTTCTACCGCAGCAATCTCCAATAATACAATGCAATGGGCAGGACTTATCCTCTCCTACTGACATTGCAAATGCTTTAGCCGAATCTTTTTATAACATTTCTGCCTGTTCCTCTTATGCGATCTCCTTTCAACGCAGTAAAACTGATTCAGAACGTCATAAGTTTAATTTCACAACTAGACTTTCACTTCCATATAACCAGCTGTTTACTCTATCTGAACTGAGAGAATCTTTGAGCAAATCTCCGAACAGCGCAGCAGGACCAGACGGCATTCACTACAATATGCTGAAGCATCTGTGTGAAGCCGATCTCGGCACACTATTACTCTTTTATAACCGGATCTTCTCTGAAAATACGTATCCTCTGTCGTGGCGTCATTCCTATATTTGTGCTATTCCAAAACCAGGCAAAGATCCTTCTCTAGTTGAGAATTACAGACCAATATCATTGACAAGCTGTCTGGGCAAAATCTTTGAAAGGATGGTACATAAGAGGCTCACCTGGATTCTAGACTCCGAAAATCTCCTTTCTGATCACCAATATGGCTTCCGTAAAAACAGGTCCACCCTAGATGTACTTGTAAAAATTGAATCAAACATTCGTAATGCCTTCGTGAGAAAACAACATCTAGTGATGGTCAACCTGGATATTCATAAAGCATTTGACACCACATGGCGTCATGGTATTATTAAAGATATGCATCAGTTGGGGCTGAGAGGACATCTCCCTTTAATAGTTCAGAACTTTTTAAAATTGCGTACATTTCAGGTCCGATATAAAAACATGCTGTCAACATCTCACATTCAAGAAGAGGGTGTCCCACAGGGTTCCATTTTGAGTCCAACCCTATTTGCAATTAGGATCAACAATATTTTGGAAGAACTTCCAAAAATGATTGAAGTATACATGTATGCTGACGATCTCACTATATCCTGCCAATCGCAAAGTATGAATACTATCGAAAGACAGCTACAAATTGCTTTAACGAAAATTCAATCCTGGACCTTACGAAATGGATATAATCTCGCTGAACAGAAAACCACTACCACTCATTTCTGCAAACTTCGGTCACTTCATCCTGATCCAGAGCTAAAGATAAATAACGTGCCAATTCCTCTTGCTCACAATATCCGTTTCCTTGGTCTGATACTAGACAGGAAACTGAACTTTCAAGCACATGTGGCCTATCTTCGTACCATCTGCTTGAAGAAATTAAACATCCTCCGGTGTGTGTCATCCATGTCATGGGGTGCTGATCGTCATACCCTCATCCATCTGTATAGAGCTCTCATCAGGTCTCGCTTGGACTATGCCTCTCCAGTATATGATTCAGCGAGGAAAAGTACTTTAGAACGACTAAACACCATCCAGCACTGTGCTTTGAGAGTCGCTCTAGGCGCATTCAGAACTTCCCCGGTTCAGAGCCTGTACATCGAAGCTCATGAACCTCCCTTACATCTTCGCAGAAAATCATTACTTCTGATGTATGCCGCAAAAATCCGTAGTCTGCCCTCTCATCCTTGTTGGAGATGTCTCTACAATACTGAATGCGAGTCATTTTATATCAGTAAACCTAATGAAAACCGACCTGCTGCACTTAGATTTAAGGAACTGGCTCAATCATGGAACATAGATATCAGCAATGTATTTCAGGACAAAACACCACCAGATCCACCCTGGGAAAATATCTGTGCAATATATGATGACTACTTTCAACAGTGGGGAAAGAACACGCTGTCTCCTTCCAATATCGCACAGTTACATGCAACTTACACCCTTTCTAATTCAAACGCATGTGAAATCTATACAGATGGATCAAAAACCGAGACCCAAGTAGGTGCTGCTGCAATCTTCCCAACATTTAGCACTTCTGTCTCATTGCCAATAGAATGCAGTATCTTCACTGCTGAGCTCTATGCTATAAACTTAGCTCTGGATCACATTATTGAACAACTAATTCCGTCTGCTTTAATATTCACTGACTCACTCAGTGCTGTCTCTGCCATAAATACTAATACCAAATCCTCTCACCCTGTAGTAAAACAGATTCATTCTAAGTTACTTGCCTGTATGGAATTGAACCAAACTGTGACATTCTGCTGGATCCCAGGACATTCTGGAATATCCGGCAATGAAAGAGCAGATCATGCAGCCAAACAACCAGAAACCACTATTACGCAGACTTTTCAAGTTCCATATATGGATTACAAACACATTATCCGTAAAGCATGTTATAACAGCTGGTCATTAATCTGGAAAGGTTACCCAGGAAATAAACTCTACCAAATAAAACCGGAACCAAAGCTGTGGCCCTCCAGCTTCCAGAAAAGCAGACGAGAAGAAACAATCTTAGGAAGGCTCAGGATTGGGCATACTCATCTCACTCACCTGTATCTGTTAATTAATGAAAGCGCTCCACAATGTCCATCATGTCAAGTACAACTGACCATTCGTCATTTGTTAGTGGACTGTCCTCTCTTTCAAAACATCCGCTTAGACACTTTTAAATCGTTAACTAATATGCAGACATCAATAAATTTAACTCAGATTCTGGGAGATGATCCTAATAAAAAAGAACTGTTTACTTTCCTAAACCGGATAGGGATATATAATAAAATATAGTTATTTCATATTCACCATTAGGAAGACACAATATGGCCCAAGTAGCCTATGTGTCGTTAAACACAACAACAACAACAACAACAGCCAACATTTACTGTCCAACTTCAAACTCACAGAACCAACTTTTCCTCTTTCTCGTTTATTCATTCAACTGTGAATCTACTTTCATATGTCTTTCCTGTAAATTACAGTCTACAGAAGTTCAAGTCTAACGTCAACAAATATCTTCTTTCGTCTTCTCAACCTCCAATCCAAGCACTGTACTAAGTACTATAGGTTCTAATACGCCTTGTGTTTGGGTGTTCATAAAAAAAAAAAAAAAAAATTAAACACCTTTCACCAAAATCTGTGGACTACTTGCTCTACCTATAGAATAGAATCTTCCTTGAAGAGCAGTTTTTAGCATTAGCATTAGTAGCGGCATATGATGCAAGAAATCAAGCTTCTACAGCAGCAGTCAAAAAAAAAAAAAAAAAAATCTCGTTCACCCATCCATTCATTCCAAAAGTTTGTCTACTTCGTCCTTGAATTTGCTTAAGCTGTCAACTTCCAGAATGACACATTCTGGAAGTTGGAAGTTTGTTCCTGCAATCAACTACCTGCTGGCTAAAGACAAATTTCCACACATCTATTCCAGAAGTTCAAGTCTAACGTCAACAAATATCTTCTTTCGTCTTCTCAACCTCCAACCCAAGCACTGTACTAAGTACTATAGGTTCTAATATGCCTCGTGTTTGGGTTTTCATAAAAAAAAAAAAAAAAAACTCTTTCTTCAGTTTCAATTTATGCCCCCTCATCTGAGTAAGAGGAAGAATCCCATCAGTATTGAGCCTACTTAAACCATTCAAGGCCTTATACACCTCACAAGTGTCTAGTCTCCAGATGCTGCAATTTGCAGAGCTTAAACCTTTCTTTATAAGAGCACCTCTTTGTTCCCTTCGCCAGTCTTGTTACCCTTCTCTGTACTCGTTATAGCAATTCTACATCCTTCCTAAAATGAGGCTTCCAGACCTGTATGCAGTACTCAAGGTGACAAGGGGACAGTCACCTCTTTATCCCTGCTAGCAAAATTCCTGTATATCATTGACAAGACCCCATTTAGCTTGAGCCTTTTGCTTTGCTGATCTGGTCTGAGTCATGATTTCGATTCAATTTCAGTATAAAATTATAACCCTAAATTTGTATCCTAACAGTTGTAACACTATATATCTGTATATATTTTTTCAGTATCAAGTATCTTCGAGTTTCTTTATATAACTTTCGTATCAAGTTATGTATTAATTAATTATGTTACGTTTTTAAATCTAAGTCGCTATATGTATTTAGTTAAAAAGTACAATTTAATTGACAATGAAGTTCAACAAGATTAATAATAACTTTTACTGATTAATTGATAATATTATATCCTATCCTATACTGTACTAAGCTAACGCTATCCAGTTCGGAATATAACATTGTATCTTATAACAATGGTGGCAAGCGACGAACAGTAAATCTACGGACACTTAAGTATTAATTAACTTCCAGAAGCCTGCTGTTTCAATTCAGAATAAACCAAGGATCTTGACTAGGTCTATAAGCTACTTATAGAAAATAATTTAATATAACAATTAGTGAATAAAGTGGCTAAATATAGCTAAAAAACTTCCCGTTCACCGGATCTCCAAAATTTGTAAAACGTGTGGATTGGATATCCTTACCGATATTAAGTAATAACCTACAAAATCTCTATCTAAGTTAAAATTTAAACTAAGTATTGTAACTAGGAATATAAAGCTACTCAAGAAAATAAGTTAATATGCTAATTTAAGTTAATAAAACAGAGAAAACTTCTCTATTTTCCTTGTGCAGGTGCTGTAAAAACTTCGCCTGCACAAGGCTACTCTAGTTCCTACACTATATAAATAATAAACAGAATATAAATACAGTAGAACCCCATTAATCTGGACTTTCTGTTAATCCAGATTGGATTTTTAGTCAGGGAAAAAATTCTAACTATCGAGAAAAGAAATATTTCTGTTCACTGACATTTGGAAGGGGGTTTAAAATTTAAAACAATAAAAAAGATAAGAAATCAATAACAAAGAACACTGCACACATAAATTGCAACTAACACGATACGTGCACGTGAGAATGGAGTAACAAATTATGAAACTTAAAAAATAGGAATGAAAAGAACATTCTGAAAATGTTTTTGATATGATTAACGATTTAATGGAAGGGGAAACACATTTCTCCATAATAATGTAAAAACCCACAGAATTCCACTGTCGGTATTATCGCAAATTCAATAAGATAGTGTTTACTATCCATTTATAATAGATTGCACTAACTGAAAAGCCTAATAAACAGAGGGGACTGTTAATTCTTTTTATTGTTGCATGGTTGTGATCTCCAGAAATCCAACCGGACCATATGGTATGGTCGGAGACAATCGTAAGGTAATTTCAAGTGCTGGCCTATTCAGTTGACAATGGCAGCTAGCATTGTCCATGCGTACACACATTAATTTTGAAAGTGAGTTTCAAAATTAAAGCAAAAAACATTGAGGACTATTTCAAGTAAACTTCTCATGAAAATAGTTATTTGTTTTGTGTTGTAATATTTTTTTTTTTGTGTTTAATTTTGTGTAATATAATGTTCTACATTAAAACTTTATTGCTTTGTATGGTATTTTGTTTACTTACTATGTTTTACTTTTTATAAAATATTGTTTTAGTAATTTAATATAAAACCAACTTAATTAAAAATTTTATCATTATTAACTTTAAATAAAAACTGGTATGTTAAAGTTAGCTTCCGGTTAATCCAGGCTTTCACTAATCCTGGCAGAGTGTGGTCCCGTCAAGTCCGGATTAACAGGGTTCTACTGTAATAATCGAAAACAAAATAAAAAAAAAAAAAACAAGAAAAAAGAAACAAAAGTTTTTCCTAATATTGTAGATACAGAAGATAAAATAAATAAAAAAAAAACTATAGGACCACAGTCGAGGTGGAGTGATTGTGCAGTTGGACGTGAAATTTTGTGACCAATATAAATGATTGGCTAATAGAACAGCTTATGGGGTTTTTTTTTCAGTGATAGATATACAGGAATTTTACCAAGGAAAGAGCCAATTATTCTGATAAGTATTGTATCCAGGTTAGAAGCCTCATTTTAAGAAGGACATGGATCTTTTGAAATGGGTGCAGAGAAGAGCAACAAGATTAGTGAAGAGAACAAAAGGAAACTTATAAAGAAAGAAAGAAAAGTCAATTCTGCAAATTTGAGTAATTGAAAACTAGGTATCCACAAGGAGATCTGATTGAGGTGTTTGGGGCTTTGAATAGGTTGTCATCAACATTTAAGCTAAATGTTGATGACATTTTTACTCTGGCTTAGACTATGTATGTGAGGGGCATAAATTCAAATTAATGAAGGATGATTACAGGATGTATGTGCAGAAATTTGCTTTTTGGCCAGTGGGTAGTTGATTGTTGGAACAAATTTTCATCAGGTGTTGTGGAAGTCGTTCGTTTGATTAAATTTATGGAGGATTTAGACAAATTAGAGTGGATGGAGAAAAGTTTTTTTTTTTTTTTTTTGACTGATGCTGTATAAGCTACTTCTTTGCATCATTTCCAATACTATATACTTTCCAATAAATAAAACATCAGCACCTGAACAAGCATGTTACTAGATTTTTGAATGCCAGATTTATAAGATTTTATATGTATATTCAACCACATTACAATAAAATGCTATAAAAATTTGCACAGTTCATTATTTTGCATAGTATTCAGTTATATCAAAAAATTTGAAAGTATGTCTACTGAATTATGTATTATTTTTCTTAATTTTTTTAAGGTTATTTCATCACTTTTGGAACAGTACAATAAAAAAATGTGCATTTTTATTTCTTTTTCCAGCTATTTATACCCTGATGGTAGAAATGTTAATCCAGACCTTAGTTGGGCAGTGCAGGCCACACCCGAGGACCATATCAAGGTTACCCAAGAGCAATATGAGCTTTATTGTGAAATGGGTTCTACTTTTCAGTTGTGTAAAATTTGTGCTGAGAATGATAAGGACATTCGCATTGAACCCTGTGGTCATCTTCTGTGTACTCCATGTTTGACATCTTGGCAGGTGTGCATTGTGATTTATGTAACAGTAGTTTAACTAGATTTTATTATTCTGAAGCATGCATTTTTGTATCATTTTTAAAATAAAACATGCAGTTCAGACTTGGTAAACAAATAACTATCAGATCAAGAATATTACTCCCTCTGGTTGCCTCTCAAACATGATGCTGTAGAAAACAGTCATCCATTAAATCCAAAAAAGTCTTGCTAGCGTGCAAGTTCCAGTCATATCTGGAAAGTTAAAATCTGACATTATAAGACATTCTGATTTATTGACCTACTCTATTTCTCTGTACAATTGTGCATTGTACTCATCAGAGTCATTAGGACTATAAAATACTGCTACTCTCACTTTTTCTTTCCCAGTGCTTGTCACACCATACTGACTCAACATTGCACTGGCCACCCAAGTCAACTGGATGTACTGCCTTATATTTTGTGTTTCTTAACTAATAGCATAACTCCTCTTTCCCCTTCCTATCCTGTCTGCCCTTTCTGTACTCTCTAAGAAATTTATAGAACCTATAGGAATCTATAGGTTCTATGAATATCTCTCTCTCATAAGAAAAAAGAATCCTGGAAAGCCCTTGTGGAAACTGTTGGAAATGCTGACCCATGGGGAGTAGTTTATCATTATATGATACATTTAATTATATGATACATATATATATATATGTACATGTATATACATTTAACTATATGATAAACTACTCCTGTGGGGGATTATTTATCATATAGTTAATAACAAGCTACCAACAGGTGAAATAGTGAATGCTACAACAAAAATGGATTATATCCTTACTCTTATTTGGGAAAACTTCATAAACAGTATTCTAGATATCTTATTCCCTGCAGGAAACCAGTTTCTAACAGAAGAACAAAAATAGATTTACAATAGAAATCAATCTTACAGCTGATGTCTCTGAATTCCCATTCTCCCCAGATGAGCTAAAGGCAACCCTAGAAAGGACTAAGACCAACAAATGTCCTGGAAATGACCTGGAGGTGTAGGTAATCAAATGGTTTGCCACCACCCAGATCACCTAATTTGTTTCTGTAACAATTGCCTTTCCAAGAGGGTGTATATCTAACACTTGGAAAGAGAAAAATCTCAGACATATTGAAAAACCTGGACAATAATCCATGATCCTACATCTTACCACCAATACCTTTGCTATCTGTGCTTGGTAAGGTCATGGAAAGATTACTCTTGTACAGACTGACTGCTCACTATATGCAGGCAAACTTACAGATAGACAGTATGGTTTTAAATCAGGCTCCTCCGCTGAAGATGCCATGAATTACATAGTTACTACTGGTAATAGTACAGAAGAAAAATACATGATGGTTATATCCTTAAACTTTACAGGTGCATTCAGTACACTACAGTGGCCTAATATTCTCAGAAGTCTACGCCACACAAATGTATCTATAAACCTATACAAATTTATAAAAAGAAGAAAAATCTTTATTGCAACGCTTAGAATGATAATTTACATAATAGTAGTTGCAACAGCCTGTCACAACACAGTGGCCAGGGGTTAACAGTGTACTACAGAGACATTATTGCCTCAAGCCCAAAAATACATAAATAATAGCATAATAAATAAGTGAAATAGAGTACAGGAAAATGGAGAAATGACTTGAGTATACTACATATGTAGAACACTAAGTGATTGTACAACCATTTGTTTCAAAATACATACTATAGGATATACATTTAAGTGCATAAATATGTATATAATTGGTTGGATTAAGAATGTATGGTGCTCAAGACTCAGATTATAAATAGTAGTAGCCTTGGCCATCCCATTGAGTATTCTTTTCCTATATTGTTGATCTCGACAGAACTCATTGAAGTTGAACATCTAAGTCCTGGACTCGAGATAGCATCTGTTGAGGTAGAAATCGGTCCGACAGATGGAGGTGTCTTTGCAGAGGGCATAGCTGGGGAGTTACTCGTAGACATGCCATTGGGATCCTCCATGCACAGTTGTCCCAGAAGGAGGGAGAGGAGGCGAGACCAGTCATGAGTTTGACTGTTGTTACGAGCCTCCTTTCAATAACGAGCGACTTAAGCCTTGGGGTGGTAAGTGCATTGGCCAAAGCGGTGGTCCGGAGCTGGGGAGGCAGGCTAAGTTTGTGGCATGCCCATTTAAGAAGACAATACTCGGTTGAGAAAACTGGTTTGGTTGTAGAGGGAGATGCAGAGGCCCAAATCTCTGCAGCATAGAGAAGTGGCGGATTGAAATGTATGGTTTAAATGTATCTCACCATGGTGGATTTGTCTATTACATGGTGCAGATGTTGCTTGCTTATCCATCTCAGTCTGGTGGCTTTTGTGAGGAGTATGTCTACGTGCTGGCCGAAAAGAAGCTTTGGGTCAAATCTGATTCTTAGGTCGATGTGCTGTTAGACAAGCGGAATGGAGGCTCCATTGAGGGCTGGATAGATTTTTGTTGGCTGTTGATTTAATGAGAAGACCATGATTTCTAACTTCTCAGGATTGATATGCAGACCAAATTGTTTGAGGTAGATGTATATTGAGAAGAGAGTGAATGTTAGCTCTTTTGAGATTTGGTGAGGCTCTTGGTTTGCCTTAATTGGCATGAGTACCTTTAGATCGTCTGCATATACCAGGATATTTAACTTTTGGATTACCAGTGGAGCAATAAGGGTGATGAAAAGGAGGCCAGATAGTTCTGACACTTGCGGGACACTAACCTAGATTACTTTGCAGTATTGGGAGTTATCTACAGATAATTTGACTAGTGGTTATTCAGTAGAGATGTGATGAAAGCTAAGATGTCGCCTCCTATCTGATAGTGGTTCTCTAGTAGCTTTAGGAGAGACAGGGTGTGCACAGCATCAAATGCAGATTCAATGTCTACATATGTGGCTGCCAGCTCTTCTCTGTTCTCAAAGGCTGTGAGGATGCTGTTAGTTGTTGCTAGAAGGTTTGTCACAGTTGATCTGTGTGGGAGTGCATAGTGGATTTGCTTAGTGAGGATCAGCAGCAGTATTTTTTCTAGCAGTTTCAGTAGGCAGGATGAGTTTGAGATCGGTCTGTAGTATTTCACAAGTGATGGAACTCGAAATTTTGGCCTTGGTTTCACTAGGTATTCCCTCCAATGGTGTGGGAAGCAGCACTTTAAGAGCATTGAGTTAAAGATATGTAACAGAGGTTGTAGGATGTAAGGACTCAGGCTCTTAAGCATAAATTGCAGAATCCCATCAGGTCCAGTAGTAGAAGTTGATAGCAGTAAATAACTCTTGTCTCAATATTATTATGGTTGTCAATTGGGCAAAACTGGTGTCAGATGTTGGTAGTGAGGAGTTGGATCTGGTCTTCTGGGTTGACAGTGGCGGTAAACCTGGTGATGTAGTCAAGCCAACTTTGGGGATCAAGTTGAGGAACTTTCCCTGTGCATAGGTCCTGTCAAGATACAGTTTAATTGCTTTGGATTTCAGGTAGTTAAACTCGGCTCGAGCTCTAGAGTAGGCAGTTCTGTCCGTAACTTTTTGAGACTGCTTCCACAATTTGTGTAGGTGTTGCTTAAGGTCATGGGACCACCATGCTTTAAAGTGAGGGAAGATTGTGATCTTTCTTGTGGCCCCATAGCTTGTCACAGAGATAGTCCAAGTAGTAAAGGAGGGTGACAGCTAACTGAACATCACATGATTCGAGGACCGACCAAGGGATAAATGACGCTGCCTCAATGCATCTCGGTATGTTTAGGAATGTAGGGCTGGCACGAGACATGGCTTCGGTCTGCTAATTTAAAAGGTGACGATTAGTTGGTAGTTGAAATAGCATTAAATGTGAATCATGGTCAGAGTTGAGCACCGTCTCTAGGGTTTTTTTATTAATGGTGCTTGGTATGGAGGCTAGTATTAGATCAAGTTGGTTAGGCCCACGAGTTCGGAGTTCGCTGACAAGGCAGAGATCTGCAGTATGAAGGTGAGAGAGGAGCTGCTGCTTTAGGTTGTCAAGTTGAGGCGGGTAGATTGAAGTCACAACATACGATGTTGACAGTGACTGCCTGCAGCTGGTGCGTGATCCAGTTTGCTACTTCAAGGATAAGGTCTTGGGATGGTGATGGGGGCACACAGACTACAAGTATGGTAGATTGGTACTTGAGTTTGACAGAGGTGTCTTCAAAATCTTTCAATTTACTTGAAATGGTAGAGATCAGTGTGAAGAGGGTTTGTCTATAAAAGATGGCGATACATCCTCCTCCTCCTCTCCTGTTATCTCTTGATGTAAAGGTGGACCAGTATCCAGCAGGGACAGTGATCGCAGTACATTCTTGACAGGGTACTAACCACATTACTGTGATGCAGAGGTCTAATGTGCAGCTAGCAGTAACTGTTCTAAGGTGTCGATTTTATTTCTGATGCTGTGCATGTTTTGGTAGAGTAGCTGAAGCATAGCTGTCATAGGGATTTTTACCAAGGTTGCTATCCTATAATATTTATTTTTTGTTGACTTAGGGTAGGAGTGATTTGTGATCCTGGTTGGGATAGCCATGTCCATTTGGTTTGGAGGTACATGCATGCAGGAGATGAAAAAGATTGGTGTTTACTAGGAGGTATTGGAAATGTGCCACCGAAAAGCACTACCAGCAAAGCAGACAAGCCATAGTAAGACCAAAAGACCAAGACGTTAGATGTCCTATCATAAAAGGATGCCCACAGGGTTCAATACTGGGTCCATTTTTCTGGAACTCAGTGCTGGATGAGCTCCTAAATACAAAACTTGAATAAGCTGAAAGAATAGCCTTTGCTGATGACTTAGTCATGGTAGTAAAAGCAAATTCCAGACCAAATCTACAACATCAGGCAAATTAGTTACCCTAACACATCGGGATGTGTTATGGTAACTAATAATAAGGATAGGTACATGTATACTTGCATGTATACCAATGCTAGAAGTATAGTAAATAAATTTGATGAATTTGAAGTGTTGGTCAAGACATCAAAGGTGGATATTGTTGGGATATCAGAGATGTGATGTCACACAGATATAAGGAATGCAGAACTGGAATTTGGGGAGTACAATGTGTACAGAAAGGATAGGCAGGATAGGAAGGGAGGAGGTGTTATGATGTTAACTAAGAAAAACATAAACTGTTCATCTATATCAACTGGAATGCATCCAGTTGATATAGATGAACAGTGCACTGTTGAGTCAGTTTGGTGTGACATAAGCACTGCGAAAGCAAAAATAAGAGTAGGAATGTGTTATAGGCCTAATGACTCGAATGAGTACAATGAACAATTGTACAGAAAAATAGAGTGGGCTAGTAAATCAGAATATCTTATAATGGGGGATTTTAACTTCCCAGATATTGACTGGAACTTGTGGGTTGGTCACTCACACACTAGTCAGACTTTTGTGGATTTATTGGATGATTGTTTTCTGCAGCAGCATGTTCGAGAGGCAACCAGAGAGGGTAATACTCTTGATCTGGTTATCAGAGTGATCATTCGTGTATTAAGAATTTGCAGATAAAGGAACCACTAGGTGGCAGTGATTACAGTGTACTGACGTGGGATTTACTTGAAGATATAATTACCATCAGGGGTTAAGGAAGGGTTTTTGCTTCCGTAAAGGTGACTGCAGTGGTCTCAGACAGTTTTAAATTCTGTAGTGTGATCAACTGATGATGCTACCAACAGCAAATTCAAAATGGGAAGCATTCAAAGAATTTACCTTGGAAACTGGCGCCTCCGTAGCCAGGTGGGAAGGAGCAGCAGTGCGTAGCACACGCTTCTTGATTAGACCGGGGTTCGAGCCCGTCACCACCAAATATGGAGGGTGCGGAAAGGTCAGGGAATGACCACCGCATATCCCGGAGCAATATGGCCTTAGTTGCTAATGCTCCTAAAAACCAAAATAACTAACCTTGGAAACTACTAGGCTTTACATACCAACTAAGAAATACTGTTCAAGGTTTAGACCTAAATGGATGTCAGATGAACTAATGAGACATATGGCAGAGAAGAAAAATGCATGGGATACATACAAATTAATGGGTGACATGGAAGCCTATGAGCCGATATAAGCTAGTCTGTAATCAGGTCACAAAGGAGATTAGGCAGGTGAAGGCAGATTACGAGAAATCTTTGGCAAAGAATGCAAAGAAAAACAGCAAGGATTTCTTTACTTATATAAACTATAAAAGGAAGGGGATGAATCTGATTGATCCACTTGATATCGATGGTTTGACTGCTGATGATCCTGCTCAGATAGCAAACAAACTGAATGAGGATTTTGCATCTACATTCACACATGAGGGGTTATTAAGATTTGAAAATGGCAGAAGGTTATCAAATAGTAGCAGGGTGCTTAATGATTTTGTAATAACTGAGAGCAAAGTGGAGGAGAAATTGTTGAAGTTAAACATAAAAAAGGCACTTGGGGTGGATGGGATCTATCCAGTTATATTAGAGGAGGCGGCAAAGCAACTAAGCAAACCCTTAGCCATAATTATGAGAGCATCCTTGGACTCAGGTCAGGTCCCCACATACTGGAGATGTGCAAATATGTCCTCAATTAACAAAGGGGGATCAAAGGGTGACACGAGTAATTATAGATCAGTTAGTTTAACTTCAGTTCCGGGTAAAATAATGGAGTCACTGGTTAAAGATGCATTGCAGGATCATCTAGACAAGACTGCAGCAATAATTCAGACACAGCATGGGTTTGTTAAGGGAAAGTCTTGTCAGACAAATTTGATAGGATATTATGATGTGGTTACAAAGGAACTGGATGCAAAAAATAATTTTGATATCATATATTTGGATTTCAGGAAAGCTTTTGACACTGTTGCGCATTGTACAAATTGGAGCAGAATGGTATTAAGGGTAAGTTGCTACAATGGATAAAAGGATGGTTGAGTGGGAGAAGACAGAGGGAGGTAATTAATGGGTGCTGCTCTACGTGGACTAATTTCTAATGACTAAATAAGTGGAGTCCCACAGGGTTCGGTGGGGGGGGGGTGACGCCTCCGTAGCCAGGTGGGAAGGAGCAGCAGTGCGTAGCACACGCTTCTTGATTAGACCGGGATTCGAGCCCGTCACCACCAAATACGAAGGATGCGGAAATGTCAGGAATGACCACCGCATATTCGCGGAGCAATATGGCCTTAGTTGCTAATGCTCCTAAAAACCAAATAACAAACAAAACAACAGGGTTCGGTGTTGGGTCCTCTGTTGTTTTGTATATTTATCAATGATATTGATGAAGGTATATCAGGCTTAGTGTCGAAGTTTGCAGATGATACAAAGGTTGGCAGGGTTGTTAATGACAGTAATGGCAGTGTGCTACTACAACAGGATCTAGATAATTTTGGCAGATGGGCTAAGAAGTGGCAACTGAAGTTTAACCTTGGCAAATGCAAAGTACTGGATATGGGTAAAAGTAACCCCAGAGAAACAGTACTAACTGTGTGGTACTACACTTAAGGTGGTAGAAGATGAATAAGAGTTTCTCCCAAGGTTCAGTTGTTTCCCCCACTCTTTTCCTCTTGTATATTAATGACCTTCTTCCATTGACTGGAAATCCTATCCATAGTTTTGCCGATGATAGCACATTGCATTCTACTTTCCATTTTGAGAAACCTTGCCCTGCTCAATCAGCTTCAACTTCTCGAAAATCTGCTACCAATTCCTTAAATGCCGATCTTGAGGTAATTCTCCAGTGGGGCAAAGAAAACATAGTTGATTTCAACCCTTCTAAAACTCAGTCGTGTCTTATATCTACAGTGTGCTACTGCAACAGGATCTAGATAATTTGGGCAGATGGGCTAAGAAGTGGCAACTGAAGTTTAACCTTGACAAATGCAAAGTACTGCATATGGGTAGAAGTAACCCCAGAGAAACGTACCAACTGTGTGGTACTACACTTAAGGTGGTAGAAAATGAAAAAGACCTGGGAGTAATTGTGCAGTCAGATATGAAGTTTTCTGAGCAATGTAGACAAGCTGCTAGGGCAGGTCATGGGGTTTTGTCAATGATATATAGGAATTTTGCTAGCAGGGAAAAGGAGGCGATTGTCCCTCTGTATAAGGCAATGGTCAGGCCACGCCTTGAGTACTGTGTACAGGTCTGGAGGCCTCATTTTAGGAAGGATGTAGATTTGCTTGAGCGTGTACAGAGAAGAGCAACACGATTGGTGAGGGGAATGAAGGGATCCTCTTACCAAGAGAGGCTTAAGTTCTGCAAATTGCAGTGGCTGGAGACTAGGCACCTGCGCGGTGATCTGATTGAGGTCTATAAGGCCTTGAATGGGTTGAGCACGCTGAATTCTGATGGGATCCTCCCACTTGTTCAGAATACGAACCTACGGGGACATAAGTTGAAATTAAGAAAGGATAGATGTAGAATAGATGTGCGGAAATTTGCCTTTAGCCAGCGGGTGGTTAATTGCTGGAACAAACTTCCATCTGTCGTTGTGGAAGTTGATAGGTTAAATAAATTTAAGGAGGAACTGGACAGGCAATTGGAGGGTATGGTGTGATTTTTTTTTTTTTTTTTTTGGCTGATGCTGCATAAGCTCCTACACTTGCTTTCTTGCATCAAGTGCCACTACTACTACTACTATCTCGCAAAAAGGATTCTTCTGCTCCTATTCTTATCTTTAGTGACACTCCGATTTCTAGGCAAAATGATATATCTCTTTTGGGGATTACCCTGACTTCTAATCACTCTTGGCGCAAGCACATTACAAATATTGCTTCCTCTACATCTAAAAAAACTTGGTTTTCTCTTTCGCTCTTGGCATTACTTTTCTTCCAAACAGCTGCTCACTCTGTATAAATCGCAAATCCGCCCTGCCATGGAATATTGTTCCCACATCTGGGGTGGTGCCCCTAAAACCTCTCTCAGGCTTCTTGATTCAATTCAGAAGAGGGCAGTTTGGTTAATTGATGATTCATCTCTAACAGAGTCTCTCCACTTGCTTTCTCAATGACGTACTGTTTCTGCTGCATGCCTCTTCTACAGATACTTCCATGGGCACTGTTCTTCTGAATTGGCTTCTATAATTCCCGCTCTCTTTTTCAAAACAGTCCAAACACGTGCCGTCACCCACCAACATCCATTTACTGTCCAACTTCAAACTCCCAGAACCAACTTTCCATCTTCCTCGTTTATTCATTCAACTGCCGTTTTCTGGAACAACCTTCCTTCATACGTATTTCCTGAAAATTACAATCTACAGAAGTTCAAGTCCAATGTCAACAAATATCTCCTTTCGTCTTCTCAATGCCCAACCCAAGCATGGTACTAAGTACTATAGGTTCTAATACCTCTCGTGTTTGGGGTTTACATAAAAAAAAAAAAAAAATACACACTACTTGGAGTCTCTCCAGTCACTATTTGGCAGAGTAGAGTTAGCAAGATTATACACTAGCTGAAGCCTCTTAAACAGTTACCAATCGGTTCGATCCAGTGTACTAACTAGCGTCAGGCCTGCGAACGCTGTTTTAGAGCTGTACCCACGAAATGTAAGGAAGATTGGTTCTCGCCGTTGTGTTCATCGTGACCTCAAAAGTCATTAGTCATACTGCCTGATGGAAGAGATTGGGAAGGGATGATGAGAACTTAGCTCTGGAGACTAAACATGTGTTCCACCACTTCAAGCCTCCAGTAAGCAAAGTGGTGGTATTGCACCAGTTGATGAGAGTCATCTACCATCTAGTGTACTAGGTGGTAGATGACTTATGATGAATTACGAAAATTAGGGCTGAATTACAATGCCAATAGGAGGTGAGTGAACTGTAAAGTAAAACTATTAATAAAAAGGTACAAATAAAATAAAATAATATGATAAAATAAATTAAGTGGTAAAACTGTCATCAGATATGGGGTTCATATTTTCAAGGAGCTATCCATATAGGGGAAAGGAGCAGTGCTATATAGTCTTGTCAGTATGGTGGGGATCACTGATGGTGCTATTTCATATAGATTTTCTATTGGCAATTTATCAGGGATTTGATTTGATTTTTGGTTTTTATGGTGCAAAATTTATCAGGGGATTCTTGAGTTGGCTGCATTTAGAGAGTTCTGGAGTTTGCTCTGTTTGTGATCCCAGAGAAAATTTTTGACCAGTATTGTTTGGATTGCCTGTTGCTGGACAGTTCTTCTGATTTGGAAGGCTTCCTGTGAGTATTGTGCTAAGGCCTTTATAATATGTCTCTTCTGTAATGAACAGATGTTCTCGGTTTCTTGGGAGAGTTATTAGAATGCTGCTTTGGTCACCATATGCCCAGTCCTCAAAATTTCTGCATGCACAATGAGGATCCTCAACCAGACCCATAGAGTGCAGTTTAGCCTTTAGTTAATGAGCCATGTCCAGTGAGTAAGAATGTCATGAACGTGTTTGGGGAGTACAATAGCAGGTAGGGGGGGAGAGAGGAAGTTAGTATAGACTAGATCAGTGATGGCGAACCTTTCTGAAGAGTGGGTCAATTATTTTTATTTCTTTTTTAAATACTAGCCCGTGAGTCATAAGTTAGTGGTCTCAATTAGAAAGGGGGGATGGGGGGGTAAAAAGGATGCCAATTATTTGGAAACAACCAACAATTTGTTAAGAGATCAAGTTGATAGTTGAATCTTTTTGGTTCTCACTTTTGAAATAATCCAAAAAAGGTTTTAGTTTCCTTTTTCATTTATAACTTTAACTTTTGCAAGTGAAGAGCTAAAAAAAAAGCTTGATTTGATACCTTGTACTGCACCAGGTATTGCCTCTGCACAAAGTATTTGAATGAGCAAGGAATAAAAGAAAACACCTTTATTTTGAAATATTCTTCATTAATAATTAACTCATAATTTGAAATATTCTTCATTAATAATTAACATAATTACAGATACAGTATGTGTAATAAAGTTGATAAAAGTATATTTAATGCGAAATTTGTTGTTGCTTACTTTCAGACAGTTTCTTAATATTAGGTACATTCTTCGTGTTCATTACTTTAATACATTTTGCAGTCAATTCATTTCCAAGTTTATTCGTGTTGGAAGATTTAACAAAATTCATTGAGGAAAACAATTTTTCACATGAATATGTGGACCCGAAAATTGTGAGAAGAGCGTTAGCCAGTTTCCTCATACGTGTAAAATTGTTCGGTAAAGAATACCATGCGTTTAATATAATATTTTCAACTTTTAGTGTGGGATCTTCATTAGGCCTATCTGCATTACTTTCTGAAATTTTTCCTTCTACTTCGAAAATCAAGTTTTCAAATTTATTTTTCCACACTATGCTGCTTTGGAATTCAATTAATTCCATTTCTAAGTTAGTGATACCTAGCCACATAAAATCGTTTAGCTGCATTGTATCGTACTCTGCTTTATGAGGGCATAAAATAAAGCGAAATGTATTTTCCAAACTTTTAAATTGATTATATCTCTCATGGAAAGCTTGTTTTATTTCTTGCAAAATGGTTAAATATTTTTTAATTGCATTTTCTTGAATGTCAAGAATATTTTCAAAATCTTTAGTGTTTTGATAATGTTTTTGTAATTGAGGAAAATATTTCATGGTGCTCATTTTCAAATCTTTAGTAAAGATGTCAAGTTTTTTCATAAATATTTTGATATTTTCAAACATTATTAATGCAATTTGTCCATATCCCTGAAGTTTTTTATTCAGTTCATTGAAATGCTGAGTGATATCACATAAGAACATTAAATCATTTAGCCAATTTATATTTGAAAATTTGTCATAACTATTCTTTTTTTCATTTAAAAAGAGCTTTATTTCGTCTAATAAAATGATAAACCGAATAAGAACTTGCTGCAACTGAGCCATCGAACATTGTTGTATGTGAAAATTCCAGAATATTGGCACTTAATTTCCTCTAATAATTGTGCAAATTCTCGCTTATTAAGACCTCTTGCGTTTATAAAGTTAATAACTTTAATTATTTATTTTTTTTTATAAATCTGTCATTACATATTTATATTTTATTGTTTAATATTTTCGATTATCTTTTCTCTCTCTTCTAATTAAAAAAAGTAGGCCAATATTACAATAAACGCGTGCGCGTGGGTTACTTACAAAGTCTTCGTGGGTCAGTATCTGACCCACGTGTCATAGGTTCGCCACCACGGGACTAGATTCACTTGGGGTAGGTATTTCTTAGCTACTTCACCCAGGTTCCCAGCTTGACTCTTGGTTTCCAGCTTGTTTGCCACAATCGTTGAAGACTTGTGGAAAATTCTTCTTTTCCTGTCTGATGTTATTAGTCAAGTACAGGGCAATACCCAAAATTAGCATTACTAGCAGCATATGATGCAAGAAAGCAAGCATCAGCAAAAAAAAAGCCTTCCTGTTTCACACATCTGTTCACCACAAAAGTTTGTCTGGTTAAGCCTTCAATTCATTTAAGCTATTAACTACCACAGCGACAGATGGAAGTTTGTGCCAGCAATCAACTACCCACTGTTCAGTACTTTGGGTATTGAACAAAGCGGTGATAAAAAGAATGCAGATCAAAATTAATAGACGGTAGATCAATTTCCTTCTTTCTATGCTTAGATATGAAAGCAATTACTCCCCTAATTGTTATTTTTTCAATTTATGAGATTAAACAACTTCAATTGTCAGCTTAATATATTTTAGCCATATCACTTGGTCCACCATCTATTAATATTGATCTGCATTCTTTTTATCACTGCTTTGTTCAATACTTTTTATTTATCTATGAACTGTTATATGTTTATTTTTGTATATCCTATGACTTTATTACGGTAAAGTCCTATTATTCCAGCCACATTTCTTTTTTTATCAACACTAATCTTATTTATCTCCATGCATATATTTGTTGAAAATACGACAATAGCAGTCACTATTTTCCCATCTTTTTCCATTTCTTCAGAGCTCTCTATTAAGTCAGTTACTGCTATAAATTGCTTCATCATGTAGCTATATTAGTAACATAGCTACATAGCTTCATCATGTAGCTATGTTACTAATGTGGTTATGGTTGACATCTGTCTACTCTACTAAATATGTGCGCTGTATTTCCCTGCATTTTTCCTTCAGCTACGTATTATTTTTCCCCAGCTTACTTCTGCTACGCATTACTTAGCATTAGCAAAAAAAAAGAATTAATGAAAATATTCAAGAATATTTTCATTAGATTCTTCTTAATAATTTTAATTGCGTTAAATTGATTTTTAATTATTTTTTACTTCCTCTTATTATTTTACAAATATATAGTTTGGATAAAATGAGAAAAGTGACATATATGGAGATGTAGGCTTATTATGCTATAAACGTTATATGGAAAATGCACCTAAGTGCATTAAGCAGCAGCAAAGGATACAAAAGTATATATTTAAGGTTGAAGTAATAAAGCGAGAAGAGAAAAAAAAAGAGCTAACAGATGGAACGTAAAGAACAAAGGTGACAAAACTAGTACGAAAAGGATAGAAAGAGAAGTATTAAAGGTGGATGATATAGGAAAGAATGTGAAAAAACCTAAATGATACATTGAATTATAAGAAATTAAAGGCTGAATTAGTAAGCCAATTAGAGGAAATGAAGCTATAAAAGAAAAATAAATGATTACAGTTATTACAAACACATAGCAGGCATAGATGATAAGGTGGAAAAATATTTTGATGTTATAAAAATCTAATAAAAGGGAAAGAGAAATAAAAATTTGAAATATTTGATGCAAACTACAAAAGATTGATACTTAATGCAGGTATGATTTTGTAATAACTGAGAGCAAAGTGGACGAGAAATTGTTGATATTAAACATAAGAAAGGCACCTGGGGTGGATGGGATCCAGTTATATTAAAGGAGGTGGCAAATGAAGTAAACAAACCCTTAGCCATAATTATGAGAGCATCCTTGGACTCAGGGGAGGGCCCCACGGACTGTGCAAATGTGTCCCCAATTCACAAAGGGGGATCGAAGGGTGACACGAGTAATTACAGACCAGTTAGTTTAACTTCTGTTCCGGGTAAAATAATGGAGTCTGGTTAAAGATGCATTGCAGGATCACCTAGACAAGACTGCAACATTAATTCAGACACAGCATGGGTTTGTTAAGGGAAAGTCTTGTCTGACAAATTTGATTGGATATTATGATGTGGTTACAAAGGAACTGGATGCAAAAAATAATTTTTATATCATATACTTGGATTTCAGGAAAGCTATTGACACGGTTACGCATGGAAGACTACTGTACAAATTGGAGCAGAATGGTATTAAGGCTAAGTTGCTACAATGGATAAAAGGATGGTTGAGTGGGAGAAGACAGAGGGTGGTAATCAATGGGCGCTTCCCTTTGTGTACTGATGTTATTAGTGGAGTTCCCCAGGGTTCGGTGTTGGGTCCACTGTTGTTTTGTATATTTATCAATGATATTGATGAAGGTATATCAGGCTTAGTGTCAAAGTTTACAGATGATACAAAGGTTGGCAGGGTTGTTAATGACAGTAATGACAGGTGCTACTACAACAGGATCTAGAAAATTTGGGAAGATGGGCTGAGAAGTGGCAACTGAAGTTTAACATTGACAAATGAAAAGTACTGCATATGGGTAAAAGTAACCCCAGAGGAACATACCAACTGTGTGGTACTACACTTAGGGTGGTAGAAAATGAAAAAGACCTGGGAGTAATTGTGCAGTCAGATATGAAGTTTTCTGAGCAATGCAGACAGGCTGCCAGAGCAGGTCATGGAGTTTTGTCAATGATATACAGAAATTTTTCTAGCAGGGAAAAGGAGATGATTGTCCCTCTGTACAAAGGGTACTAGGAAAGTTTTGCAATATGACGCAACAATGAATCACAGGAAGCTGCTTGTTGCTGCATGTTGAGACATGTTCATACGTGCATAGTAGCCGCCGCGCCAAGTCGATGGGCTCAGTTATTCATTAGTAGTGAGAGTGTAAAGTGCTTGCGATCGCATCGTGGTCACGAAATGAGATAAGGACAGTTTTGCGGTATAATTTCGTGCGTGGTTTAACCATAGATCAGTGCTTAGAAGAAATGACTCTTGCACTAGATGATGATTGTCCACATCGTACAACGATATTCAGGTGGTATAGAGAATTCCAAAGGGGAAATTTCACTCTGGAGGATTCTGAGAGGCCGGGAAGGCCACGAACATCAGTTACGGAGGAAAACGTTACTGCTGTGAGGAAAATGCTTGACGAAAACAGGCGAGTGACCTACCAACAGATAGAGGATACTTTGGGCCTAAATGCACCAGCAATTCGTTCGATTCTGCAAGATCATTTGCACGTGAAGAAACTTTGTTCTCTCTGGGTGCCGCATCAACTGACTGAAGAGCAGATGACACGACGTGTGACTTGGTGCCGGGAGATGTTAAAAAAGTTTGATAAGGGACAATCTCGGTATGTGAACAACATCGTGACAGGTAACGAGACTTGGCTGTACTATTACGATCTGCCGACCAAGGCTCAAAACAAAGTTTGGGTCTTTGATGATGACGACACACCCGTAATTGTCAGAAAATCCTGATCTGTAAAGAAGAAAATGATAGCTGTATTTTTCAAATCGAATGGAATTGTGGAACGTGTCGTTTTGGACACGCAGAAGACAGTCACAGCTAAGTGGTATACTGAACAGTGCCTGCCTAAAGTCATTGGATCTATGAAGAACCTGCGGCCAAAGTCAAGAATGGACACCTGGTACCTCCATCACGATAATGCTGCAGCTCACCGCGCCAAAGCCTGCACCAAATATTTGACCACGACAAGACTGAAACTTCTCGAGCGCCCTCCCTACAGTCCAGACCTTGCTCCCTGCGACTTTGCACTGTTCCCGCATGTGAAAATGAAGCTAAAAGGGAGGCGGTTTTCCAGTGATGAGGACCTTCTACGGGCTTGGGACAACGAGTGTGCTTTACCCCCTAGTGAAACTTGGCAGAACTGGTTTAAAGATTGGTTTCGGACGATGGAGAGGTGTATTGAATAGAGGAAATTACTTTGAAAAAATTGAATAAACAAAGCTGTATTGCAAAATTTTCCTAGTACCCTTTGTATAAGGCAATGGTCTGGCCATGCCTTGAGTACTGCGTACAGGTCTGGAGGCCTGTACACTTGTATTCTTTCACTTGTTCAGATTACAAACCTGGCAAATTGAGGAAAGACAGCTGTAGTACAGATGTGCGGAAATTTGCCTTTAGCCAGCAGGTGGTTAATTGCTATTAATTGTTGGTACAAACTTCCATCTGTCGTTGTGGAAGTTGATAGGTTAAATAAATTTAAGGAGGAACTGGACAAACATTTAGAGGGAATGATTGTGTGAATTTTTTTTTTTTTTTTTTGGCTGATGCTACATAAGCTCATATGCTTGCTTTCTTGCATCACATGTCACAATGACTATTACTATTTCATTGGGGACTACACCTGATTATGTATGAATAAACTGTGTTTCTATGCTACATATGATTATGGAAGAAAATTATTAAAAAGGAAACTCTAAATAGAACAGGGAAAAAAATAAAAATTAATAAAAAAGCAGTAAATTCTTCCATAAAAATAGGGAGAGTAATCCCAATGCAGTATTCATGGAATTAAGGCAATTAAGTAAGCAATAAAATAATAATAAAATTTAAATAAAAAAAATAATTAATGTGTGTGTAATCATAGTAGAATCTGAAGGATAAGTAGCTTGAAGAATTAGAATTAATTTTGTATGTAGAAATTAGATAAGTACACTGAAAAGAAGAAGTTGGCATATGGTATTGAGAAAGGAAATAAAGCATGGAAAGGAAAGAAAAAGTGATGAATGAGATGAAGATAGCTTAGAGGAAAGGAAAGAATAGTTATTATATGTAAGATGAGGCAAGTGGACATTATTACTTTCTTTTCCTCTAAGCTATCTTCTGGACAACCTGATCTGGTCGTCCAGAAGATGCCCAATGTTGACAACCTGAATCACGTTTGACTCCTTCAAAGAACTGTTTGGCACTTTTTGTTGAAAATGTTCCTCTTAAAAACTGGAGGAGCAGGGATACTAAGAGGAAATTCAGCACTTGGTAATTCAGCCTAGCCTTGTTATCTTATTTATGCAGTGAAAAGTGAGTTGTGTGCCTTTCTATATAAGTGAATGAATTTGGTGGACATTTACTGCTATCTAGAAGGAAGTTATAAAAGGAAAGATAGGTTTAAATTATTTTAACTGATGCATGACACAAGTAAAAAAGATTTTGAAGCATATACAGGATGATTCCCTACCAGTGCAACAAACTTGCAGGAGGTGTAGGGGGCATAAAGACGAATCGGAATCACATAGCATTGCAGGGTCCGAAATGCCTTCGTCATGCGGTAGAGGATGTTGAACGGGAGGTCGCGTGAACAGCGAACCCGCTGGAAGCCAGCATTTGCGAACCGTTTCTGTTGAAGAAACCAAGTAGCAAAAGTCCTCCGGAATGGATAATCCGCAGGCTCCAATGATTGGACGCGTTGCAGATGGTATGAACTCATTTGGTTTGTTGACAGTAACACTTTTAGTAACCTGCATGGACTGAATCAAATTGAGAACACTGATAATGGTAACAAAATTTTGGAATTCCTGAAAGATTTAAACAAGCGAAACTATTCGGCAAGAGAGGAACCAACAAGACCTCCTTTGAGTGAAATACAAATCACCAAAGAGAGCGTAATGAAAGCAATCAACGATCTGCCCAATAAGGCCACTGTTGGACCAGACAAATTTCCAATGTTCATCCTTAAAATAAGTAGCCCATTTATAATAGATCTATTACTGCACATCTATCAGGAAATCATTAGGTCAGGAGCTTTCCCACAAGCTTGGAAAAATTACATTGTAACCTCAATACCAAAGATTAAACACCCAAAAAACACCCATGGCTACGGATTACAGACCAATTTCTGTTAGTTGCACCCTACAGAAGGTATTCGAAAAAGCGCTGCTTCCCACCATCAATCAACACTGCTTCAGCCATAGACCACCGCATTTGCACTCAGTTATTTCGGGTAGATCAACAATAACAAATTACTGGAAACCCTTTTTCGCGTGCAGAAAGCACTAAATGAGAAGAAACAAATTGATATTATTTTTTTGGATATCTCCGCAGCCTACGACAACGTCTCAATTCCAGCGCTCATTGCGATTTTAAGGAATTATTTTAATGTAAGAGGAAATTTGTTAACTATAATAACCAGCCTGCTAGAACATAGAAAACTTACTGTTAAGCACCAAAAGCTACAATCTTGCTTTACCATCTCGCAAGGAGTGCCACAAGGGGGAGTTCTTTCGGCTACCCTCTTCGCGGCCGCCCTGGAGCCGTTTCTTGCATGGTACTACAATTTTATAACATATGCTGACGATGTAAAATTCTTCATCACTTCCAAAGACCATGAATCAGCAGAAGGTATTTGCCAGATGGCAAATAGCACAATCCGAGAATTTGAGAGCTACCTGGATTGCATCGGGCTCCGTATTAATGCACAGAAGTCTGCCCAAATGACCATAACTTACAAGCAGAATAAAAATGACATCTCGATCACTGTGAACGGGTCTAGTGTGGAAAAAGTGCACTCTCACCTGGACCTGGGTCTTAAGTGGGATGACAGACTCACCTTTGCTCAACACTTCGCCCATATGAAGACAAAACTATTCGCCGCTTTATGGGCTACTAGACAGGAACTGGTAGGAATTAGGGATCCTCAGCTAGCGACCAAGTACATTTTAATGTGTGTCCTGCCAATTGCAATGTATGCCTCGCAAATCTGGTCTTCAGCTCCAGATTCACATTATAAGTCCGTCCTTGGGATCGAGTACTGGTTCTTGCGATGGCTTAACAGAGTTGCTGGCCACCCTTTTACTATCTCAAGGGCCATTCTCTACTCAGACCTTAACATCACACCCTGGATGCAGCGGACAATTAACAGGAACATACACACTCTCGCACAAATGCTCACAGGCAGAGTGGATGCTCCAGTCCTGGATAATATTCTAGTCAAACCGCGTGCCACTGCTAGACGTTGCGGAGAAGTAAATAATCCATTGCGTTCAGTCCTGAACAATCTTAGTAGCCTGCAAAGATTCTTCCCATCAAATGCAGCGAAAATATTTAACTCACTACACATAGATGCCGAAAAACTCTGTGAGGATGCAGCATACCGGAAAGAGATCTTTCAGAATTCGTACAGACTTACCGAAATATGAATCGGCTGCAAAGTACCAAAGAATTGTGAATAAAAGTGAAACTTTCTGCTTTAAGAACAATAATAATTTGTTGACTGGAAAAATATACCTTCTGTAACAGTTATGTAAATATGTAAGTTATAGATGGAATTATTAGTGAATTGTAAATATATGAGTTGTAGAATGTTTGTACAGAATGATTAATGTGTAAATACTATATATATTAAACATAAAATGTGTATATAATATTTCGGGACGAGACTACGTGTTCAGTATATGTAACCCACTGCACGTAGTATCTCGTACCCTGATATGTACTTAGCACCCTCCTGACACTTTGCCATCCCGGGGTGGTTTCCTTATGGAAATAAACAGATAATAATAATAATAATAATAATACTGTGGATTGGGAAATACTCAATCGTTGGCCTATCGCTCGAGTACTCGTACTCGGATTGCCTTCTGCAAGACATAGGACATTCTCCTCATTGTCTGGCGTCCTCATCGTTCGCTCTTGATTCATGGACCTCTCATGAAACAACCAGTCTCACGTAACCTTCTGTGCACACGTGCGAAAATCGTATGATGAGGAGCATGCCTGTGCGGAAACGTTCCTGGTACAAGCGCAGAGCGGCGCGCCCATTACAGTCCGCTGCTCCATACACGAGGTGCATGTCGGCCAGTTCAACGTTTGAATACTCGTCCATCCTACTGCCTCGGGAACCTGTTTGCAAATGCTGACTTCCAGCAGGATCGCTGTTCACGCGACCTCCCGTTCAACGTCCTCTACTGCATGACAAAGGCATTTCAGACCCTTCAATGCTATGTGATTCCAATTCGTCTTTGTGCCCCCTACACCTCCTGCAAGTTTGTCGCACTGGTAGTGAATCACCCTGTATGTGCATGTTGTCAGTTCATGATTGAAAAGTTTTGAAAGAAGAAAAATTGAACTTGAGGAAAAAAGAACTTTGGAATTTCAAGCTTCTGGTAAAACCTATCCTAATCAGACAAAAAAACTGATAATTCTAGGCAAGTTGACACTCGTGCTTAAAGTCTGTTCACGTTCCTCTCTTCTGGCTTGAATAAAGCAGTTTGCTTCTTTCTTTTAAATGTTATGCCAATATTTGAAAAATCCATATATTGAGGTGATTACTCCTTCCTTGTTATGTGCAAATTTATTATATTGACAGCTTTTAAATCTTCCATTTCCATTTTGGAAGTTGATTACCATAGCAGACTAAACCAGGAGGATGATTCCAATTTAGTTAGTCACTTCAACTGCAAAGACTGTGGAGAGTCTAAAACATGAAGGAAAATTCTATTCTTTTTCGCAGTGAGGAAGAACTTTATGGGTGCATGTGGCTATGTGGTGCACAAATTACCATTGTAAAATAATGTTCCTGTAAATTCCATAGTAGCATAAATTTCATCAGTTGGTAGTGTATCATATTCAAATTTGAACTATTTTTTTTTTGCCAAGTTTCTGATACTTCTTGGTATCATTAAAGATAAAGAAATTAGCATTAGTCACATAGTTCAAGGAAGTCATCATCATCAGCCATTTTCAATCCATTGCAGGATGAAGGCCTCTCCAGCAACTTTCCAGTTCCTTCTGTTTTGAGCATTGCCCATCCATTTACTACCCACAAACTCATGAATTTCATCTATTCATCTCCACCTTTGTCTTCCAGGTTTTCTTCTAGCTCCTTTTGGATACCATTCTGTTATTTTCTTAGTCCATCTGTCATCATGTCTTCGAGCTATGTGTCCTGCCCAAGACCATTTTAGTTCTTTAGTTTTGATAAGAATGTCCTTTACTTGAGTTTGTTGCCTAATCCATGTGTTTCTCTTCTTATCTAACAGTCTGATTCCCAATATGATTCGTTCCATTCTTCGCTGTGTCGTTCTCAGCTTCTCTTCCATTCTTTTGGTGAGTGCCCAAGTTTCACTTCCATAAGTCATGGTGGGGAGTATACATTGGTTCATTATTTTACGTTTCAGACAATCTGGGATATTGCTCTTCACTATGTGACTATATTTCCTGAATGCTATCCATCCAAAATTTATTCTTCTCTTGACTTCCAGCCATTTATCATTATTACAGCTAATAACTTGTCCCAGATAAGTATGACTCCACCTTTTCAACTACTGCTCCTTCAATCATTATTTCCCTTTCTGTGGCATACTTGTTCATCATTACTTTTGTTTTAGCCATATTCATCTTTAGTCCAAAATCCTTACTAGCTGTGCATAACTGATTAAGATTTTCCTCTGATTCTTTGGGATCATGGCTAATGACCACAATATCATCTGCAAATCGTAAATGGTTTAGGTACTCTCCGTTCACATTAACTCCTTTCTGCGACCAGTCTAATCTTCTGAAAGCTTTCTCAAGGGCAGTAGTAAACAGCTTCGGAGATATTGTGTCTCCTTGTCGAACTCCTTTCTCAATTTTAAATTTCCTACTGTCTTTGTCTAGTCTAATAAAGGAAGTAGCACTCTCATATATTTTCTTCAAAATCATAATATATGGGGTATCAGTGCCTTGTCTTTCTAGTGCCCGAAACATTGCCTTATGCTGTATGGAGTCAAATGCCTTTTCATAATCCACAAATGCCAGGCATAATGGTGTTTTATATTCATTTGCTTTCTCCATTAGCTGTGATATTACATGAAGGTGATCCATAGTTGAGAATCCTGTCCTAAAGCCAGCTTGCTCATTCGGTTGATTCTCATCAAGTATTCTTTCTAATCTGTTAGTAATGACCCTGGTGAACAACTTGTAGATGTGGGATAACAAGCTAATTGGTCTATAATTTCCAATTTCTGATTTATCTCCTTTCTTATGCAGCAAAACTACGATTGCATTATTCCACTGCTTAAGCATCACACCTTTTCTAATGCACTTTGTGAAGAGCCTTGCCAGTTTTTGTGTTATGTCTCTTCCTCCCAATTTTAACAACTCTACAGTAACTTCATCTTCCCCTGGGGCTTTCTGATTCTTCATTTTCTTCAATGCATGTTCTACCTCATCAGGAAGAATATCGGGTATGTCGTATGTGTTGCTACTTTGCAATCCATCTTCCCCACTGCTGGCATCATTCCTCTGCTCCTTGTATAATTCTCTATAGTAGTCTTCTGCTATTTGAATTATGCCTTCTCTGCTATTTATAAGTACACCATCGCTATTCTTCAGTTTCAGTATCACTTGTCTTTCTGTATTACTGCTCATGGCTGCTGATTTAATTCCTTTGTTTTCCCTTAATGCTTGTTCTACATTTCTTGTGTTAAATCTTCTTATGTCCTCTCTGAGTCTCTTTCTAATGGCTTTGCATAACTCAGTATACTCAATTTTCTCCTTGTCAGTGTTTTTTCTTATTTTTCATTTGTCGTCTTCAGTTCATCATGATAAGTGTTTCTTGACTAATTTTTTCTTCTTTGGATTTCTTTTTACTTATAGGTTTCTTGGGCTTTATCACTTTCAAAAAGTTGTAATATTCCTCGTCGATATCTTGGTCCTCAGCAGTCTGCAGAAGCTCAAACTTGTTCTTAAGTTCCAGTACATACTGCTTTTTCTCCTCTTCTGTTATCTCAAAGACCTTTGTATTATTTACTCGAGTCAGTTTTTTTTCCTTTCCTACATCTATATCAAGTGTACATCTTACTATTCTGTGATCACTTCCAACATTTACCTTATTCAGGACGGTAACATCATTTAAAAGAAGTAGAAGATTTAAAATGGGCTTTTGTAACACCATCCAAAAAAATGTAATATTAATAATAAATACAAGCCAGAAATGCGTTAATCGAATATAATAATTAATAGGAAAAATTAAAATTGCCCCTTGACCTTCAGGAATATCCATAAAGACTTAAAAATACCTTTTAAATAACTTTTTAGCTGTATACCATGTAAAAGATAATGAAAATAATTATAAAATTAAGTGTTTATTCACCAAATACGGAGGATGCGGAAAGGTCAGGGAATGACCACCGGATATCCCCAGAGCAATATGGCCTTAGTTGCTAATGCTCCTTAAAAAAAAAAAAAAAATCCAAATAGCCAACCAAGCCAAGTGTTTATTTCATAAAACAGCAGTTCCCAAACTGTGCTCCATGGAATTTTTAAAATTTTCGAAGGGAAACAGGGATACTCGACATCTGTCTGACACCTTGAGATTACTAGCTCGAAATAGTTCACAGTTTCAACATTACTTATTAAGTTGTTTGGACCTAGCTACTTAATAAATGGAACTGTTATGTATTTCTTTTGGCTAAGGGGCGCTATGAAAAAATTACTGAGACACTAAGGGCCCCTGTGAACCAAGAAAGTTTGGGAACCTCTGGCATAAAATACACAGTGAAGAAACTATTTGTTACGGAAATGTTTGAACAGTGTTGGCTTTCTTTTTTTCATCAATCAGTTTCCAATAGCCAACAACAATCCTCTGTAGTTCTTTTCTTTTTCAAATCTTTTTCACCTATCACATAAAAAAAGATTGTTAACTGGAAATTTGCATAGTGTAAAGGGAAAAGTGGTATTTTTTCAAATAGCCGTAACTGAAAAAACACGTTAATCGAACTCGCATTATATGAGGCTTGACTGTAAATTGATGAAGCAGCATCAGTTCTGTCACCTTCAGTGTGGGATTCTAACAGAATCTATTATGAATGAGATTGGTAAGGAGAACAAAGGATTGCTTTTACCAAGAAAAGCTTAAGTTCTGCAAATTGCAGTGTCTGGAGATTAGGCACCTCCGAGGTGATCTGATTGAGGCGTATAAGTTCTTGAATGGTTTGAGCACGCTCAGTGTTGATGGGATCCTTCCTCTTGCTTAGATTACACACTTGAGGGGGGCATAAAAATTCAAATTGAGGAAAAGACAGTTGCAGAAAGGTGGGTGGAAATTTGCCTTTAGTGGGTGGTTAATTGCTGTAATAAACTTCCATCTGTCATTGTGGAAGTTGATAGCCTAAATAAATTTCCATCTGTCATTGTGGAAGTTGATATCCTAAATAAATTCAAGGAAGAACTGGACAAACTTTTGGAGCGAATGGATGGGTGAAATGGGAAGTTTTTTTTCTTTCCTTGTGCACTTGGCACTCTACTAGTGCCAAGTGCACAAGGAAGCATGAAAAATAACAAATTATCCCCATTATTTTTGACATTTTAAAAATTCTTTATATCAGTGTTGTGCACCAGAGAATTTTTCACCAATGGGAAGGAAAAAAAATAAATACAATAATTGAATTCAGATCTTTTCTTTTTGGTGAAGCTTTGGAAATTCCAATAAGAGCCAAGTTTTACCAATTCTTAGTTATAAACAAAAGTCTAACTCAACATCTTTGAATAGGTACAAAATCTGCACATCCTCAGAAACAGTATCTTTCTCAAATCAGTCATAATCAATTGACTGTCTCTAAGAGAAATCCACACAGAAAAAAATCATAGCCAAGGCAAAGTTTGAAAGCTTTCTCTACTAGTGAATAGCTCTATGGTTGTATTTTACTATAAAATTTTTATTTTTACACTGAAATTTAATTTTTAGTGCAGTGTGGGTTTCACAAAAATCTCCTACTTTTAAAAAAAATCTCTCATTTTCCTCTTGTTTTTGCAATGATCTCCTGCTTTTTGTAATAAACCTCTTGTTTTGTCCAAAAATTTTCTGTTTTCTTCTTGTTTACAATTGCCCGATCTTCAGATGTTAGCAGCTATGCTATTACTATTTCAAAACTAACTTTTCTTTTACCATGCAATGTAACATTTCATAGAAAGATTACTTGGCCATTTTTTAAAAAATTCCATCTAATGAATTTGGAATTAATCTCTGATAGTACCAAAACAGGTTAAGTGCAGCCTGTTGTTTCTCTGATTAGTTAAATTTCTTGCAACTTTGCAGCATCTCAGTAAACTTACTGTAGTAACTGCTTAGCTCATTCTGCTGTAGCACCCCATCTTACAGTAGAATTTCAAATTACGTGTGCAAAGCTGACATGCTACCATTTTATACTCTTTCTCCTGAGCAAATTTCAGTTTGATTATGTGCATGAGTGTGTTGCATATTTTGTGTGTAAAAATGTATATGTAGTTTCTATATATATATGCTTACTACCCTTACCATAGATAATGAGTGCAGTATTGAAATTTGCAGTATTTATTTCAATACTGAAATAAAAATCGAGGTTTTTATTTCAGAACTTCCATTTTTATTTCAGTTCAATCAGACATTGAAAGAAGCTGCATGTTCAGAAGAAAATTGGATAATCTGATGTGTTTACAGATTTATTTTAGAAGAGAAAAAGCAAGCTAGGCAACCAACCTTGCATTCATTCTTTCAAAAGTATGAATACAAGAAGATAACCCCCCCTCCCCCCACTATTATTGAAAAATTAGCCATCTGAACTAAATGGTATTGCTTATGTATATTTTATTTCAATGCATTTTTATTTAATAACCTTTTAGTTTTAATATATTATTTTCCAATCATACCATAATATGTATCAATAAAAATAACTTTGAAAATGTGTTAAGTATTGAAAATTTATAGCTTTCATGGAAGCTGACTATTTTATGAAAATGTGTATACCAATCTGCGCATTTATACTACATGCCTTTTTTTTTTTTTTTTTTTTTTTGGAATGCATGTTGTGTTATAACAGGATGAGTTTTTATGTGTTTGTAGATGGCTAGTCGGTTGTGATTAATCTCGGTGTATAACATGGAAAGGTAGCTTTCAATTTGAAATCTTTTTTTTTTTTTTGTTTAATAATTTCAAGTGCGTAGTAATTTCTTTGTTCCAAGTAGGCTGCATTTGTTTTAACCAAAAGTTTAATAAGGCTAATGTATATTTATAATCCCTAGTTACTTTGCAGTTGGCTTTTTTTAATTAGTTTAAAAAAAAAAAAATTCATAATTCATACATTTTGTTTACAAAACCTTAGTCCACTTGATTTTAGTTTTATGGGAGGTAAAGTGAATTATATGCAGAATTATGTGAATTAGTATGATTTATAGTATTATCAAAATATGGTTCCTCAATTGGCAATGATAATTATTTTATTTTTGAAGGATTCTGAGGGGCAAGGATGCCCTTTTTGTAGAGCTGAGATTAAAGGTACTGAACAGGTGGTTGTGGATCCATTTGATCCAACTGGAAGAACATTCAAAAAGAATGATGCTGCTCATGTTTCTCATATTGGGAATCTTGTAGATATTGATGATGATGAGACCTTAGAGGTAATCTATTGATTGTTTAGTTTGTTTCATTTATTTCTATAGTATGGCCAAAAACCTGTACGTATTTTTGTTTAAGATTTATTTTTTGTTTCATTAGCATTTAATGTTATTGCAGACTTCTGATGCACAATATGCTTTAAGTCCTGTGGCCTCATACTGATTTCCTGCCACAATTCTTCCTTTCTTCCCCTCACAGTATACTTATGTATACTGTGAGTGGAAGATGATTGCTTTTGACACATCAGTGATCTCCTTTGTTTTCTCAATTGTGGCTCATGCTAAGGGTGCTCCAACAATAATGCATTTCTGAAAATCAGAAAGATCACCTGTCTTACCCACAACTAGATTGACTAAAGAAGCTTAAGGAAAGCATACAGTATTTATCCAATACCAGGAACTTATATTTATACCATATGACAACTTACATTTGCATACCATATGTTTTATTATCTATAAATATTTTATTATCTGTATGTTTTATTATAACCAATTGCAAAAGGTGTTCAATTTTTTGGCCACTGAGTATATTATTTGTACAGTTCAATGAAGCTGTTGGTAACATCATCAGTTGGTCCCACTGTATAGAATTTAAATACTGTCTCAGTCCATCGTAGTCGCCTTTATGGAAGCAATAACCCATTAGGGGTAAAGGGAAGGGTTATTGCTTCCGTAAAGGCGACTACGATGGACTGAGACAGTATTTAAATTCTATACAGTGGGACCAACTGATGATGTTACCAACAGCAAATTCAAAATGGGAAGCATTCAAAGAACTTATCTTGGAAGCTACTAGGCTTTACATACCAACTAAGAAATATTGTTCAAGGTTTAGGCCAAAATGGATGTCAGATGAACTAATGAGGCATATTGCAGAGAAGAAAAATGCATGGGATACTTACAAATTAACACATGCCACAGAAGCCTATGATAGATACAAGTTGATATGCAACCAAGTTACAAAGGAGGTTAGGCAGGCGAAGGCAGATTACGAGAAATCCTTGGCAAGGGATGCAAAGAAAAACAGCAAAGAGTTCTTTACTTATGTAAACTCTAGAAGGAAGGGGATGAATCAGATTGGTCCACTTGATATTGATGGGTCAACTGTTGATGATCCTGCTCAGGTAGCTAACAAACTAAATGAATATTTTGCATCGACATTCACACATGAGGAGTTATTCAGCAAGGGGAATGCCAGAGGTGTATTCAACTCTAACAGTAAGCTACAGAATCTTGAAATAACTGGGAGTAAAGTGGAGAAGAAACTGTTGAAGATAAACACAAGAAAGGCACCCGGGGTGGATGGGATCTATCCAGTTATATTAAAGGAGGCAGCAAAGGAAGTAAGCAAACCCTTAGCCATAATTACGAGAGCTTCCTTGGACTCAGGGGAGGTACCCATAGACTGGAAATGTGCAAATGTGACCCCAATTCACAAAGGAGGATCAAAGGCTGACACAAGTAATTATAGACCTGTGAGCTTAACTTCTGTTCCAGGAAAATTAATGGAGGCACTGGTTAAAGAAGCACTGCAGGATCATTTAGACAAGACTTCAGTTATAGCTCAGACACAGCATGGTTTTGTTAAGGGGAAGTCTTGCCTGACCAACTTGATTGGATACTATGATGCAGTCACAAAAGAACTGGATGCAGGGAATAACTTTGATATTATATACTTGGATCTTAGAAAGGCTTTTGATACTGTTGCACATGGAAGATTGCTACACAAATTGGAGCAGTGTGACATTGGAGGCAAATTGCTGCTATGGATAAAGGGGTGGTTGAGGGGGAGGAGACAGAGTGTAATCAATGGACACTGCTCATCGTGGACTAATGTTATTAGTGGAGTCCCTCAGGGCTCAGTGTTGGGTCCATTATTGTTTTCTGTATTTATAAATGATATTGATGATGGTATATCAAGCTTAATGTCCAAGTTTGCAGACGATACAAAGGTTGGCAGGGTTGTCAAGGACACTACTGACACTATGCTGCTGCAACAGGATCTGGAAAGGTTGAGCAGATGGGCTGAGAGGTGGCAAATGAAGTTTAACATTGACAAATGTAAAGTACTACACATGGGAAACAGCAACCCCAGAGCAACGTATCAACTCTGTGGTACTACACTGACAGTGGTAGAGAATGAAAGGGACTTGGGGGTGGTTGTGCAGGCAGATATGAAGTTCTCTGAGCAGTGCAGATGGGCTGCAAGAGTAGCTCATGGAGTATTGTCAATGATATACAGGAATTTTTCCAGCAGGGATAAGGAGGTGATTATTCCATTGTATAAGGCAATGGTCAGGCCACACCTAGAGTACTGTATACAGGTCTGGAGGCCTCATTTCAAGAAGGATGTAGAGCTGCTGGAACGAGTACAGAGAAGGGCAACAAGATTAGTAAATGGAACACAGGGGTGCTCTTACGAAGAAAGGCTTAAGTTTTGCAAATTACAGTGTCTGGAGACTAGGCACCAGCGAGGTGATCTGATAGAGGTGTATAAAGCCTTGAATGGTTTAAGCATGCTCAATGCTGATGGGATTCTTCCTCTAGCTCAGAAAAATCACCTGAGAGGGCATAAATTCAAATTGAGGAAAGACAGATGTAGGATAGACGTGCGGAAATTTGCCTTTAGCCAGCGGGTGGTTGGTTGGTGGAACAGACTTCCATCCCTTGTGGTGGAGGTTGATAGCCTAAATAAGTTTAAGGCTCAGCTGGACAGGTATTTTGAACGAACAGAGGGGTGAAGTGGAAGTGGTTTTTTTTTTTTTTTTTTGGCTGATGCTGCATAAGCTTGCTTTCTTGCATCAAATGCCTCTGCTAATGCTAAAGCCACAGGCTTCTGCTACACTAGCCAAAAATATATAAATAAATAAATGAAAATAAATTTAAAAATAAAAATAAAAAATTAATACACTGGTGCTCAAAGAAGGTGCATCACCCAGGAATTTCACATTTCTAACCTTTTTTGCAATGGTATATTACATTAATGTTAGTCATAAACAAATACAGTCGATTCCGGTTAACTGGGACACATCGGGACTAGTGCATTTTGGCCCGATTAAGTGGCTGCCCCAATTATCCGAATTTTTACGTAAATAGTTAAAAATATAATGTACCCCCCCCCCCTTTTACAATTGGTTCAGTGTACAATCAAATCACGTTACGATGGAGTCACCATAGTAAAGTACCGTTCACTATAAGATGTGTAGTAAGCGGCAGTCATTGTGATCACGTTTGTGAATTGAATTTTAATTCTATTAAACAGTGATTCTAATTAGCAAAAATAGGAGGAATATTATACATAGGCTATAAAAGCAAAGATATATTAAGCACAAATTTACCCTTTATTACCTTACTAATTAAAAGATACCGTAAAATTGGAAGAATATACATGATAATCGGAATAAATTATATGTACATACCTAACTAACTAGTTGACATTTCTGTTCACTGACATTTGTGGATGGGGGTTAAAATTTAAAACAGTAACAAGATAAGCAATCAATAACAAGGAATACGACACACACAAATTGCAAGTAACACGATATGCACAAGTCAGAGCGGAGTAACGAGTTACAAAGCTTTAAAAAGGAATGAAGAGAAGATCTGAAAATTAATTTTTTTATATGACTGAAGATTACATGGAAGTGTAAACACATTTTACCATAATAACCCACAGAATTCCAGCTGTCGGTATTATCGCAAATCAGTAAGATTGAGTTTACTATCCATTTATGATAGATTGCACTAACAGAAAAGCCCAGTAAACAGGTGACTGCTAATTGTTTTTATTGTTTTATGGTTGTGACCTCCAGATAATCGTAGGGTGATCTGCGGTCTCCTGCCCCAATTAAACGGGATTTTGTCCCAATTAAGCGAAGTAAACCCTGGCCATTTTCTCGATTGGGTTTTGTTTTTTAAGATTTGCCCCAAATAAACGGCTGCCCCGATTAACCGGTGGCCCAAATAACCGGAATCCACTGTAGGTGGGAAATTTTTTTTTTTTTTTGGCTGGTGCAGCATAAGCCTCAGGCTTCCTTGCACCATATGGCTAATAATAATAATAATAATAATAGTATAAACAAAAGACATTTATTAATAGTTAAGGCAAAGCTAAGTAATATTTTACGGATGCTCTCAAAATATTCCAAAATGAGCATTTGCAACCTTTATACAACAGTTTTGGTAAACGACAATTATGGCTGAAATGTTATTAGATGCCCTCAATTTGTTTCAGTTTATCATTTTAAATGGAAAACAAAATGAAAAGTTCACCAGGTGAAAACTAATACAGTAGACTCTCGATTTTCCAGGTTAGATGGTAAAAAACAAATCCTGGATAATCAATTTCCCCTTTAATCCAAAAATACAAAAGTTCCAGACATACGTAAGAGATATGTTCGAGGACTTCTTACTTCGTTGAGTTTTACGTAACTCGTGAATGACTAATAACATACTGCTACTATATTATTATTGACAAATCTGAATTCTGTGCGATACTTGTTAATGTTTGGCCATTTTGGTACATCCTTATTATAATGATTCCTTTGAGATTTAACAGATGCACCGTTTTCAAACTTTTGAATAATTTCAAGTTTTTGTTTAACTGAAAACACAACTCTTTTGCATTTACCTATAGTTTTTGCGATTTCTAAACAAAAAAAAAAAATTACTATAAAAAAATTCCGCCATCCCTGACATAAATAACGAAACAAAATTTGTCCTTTTGCACTGCAACGGAACACAACAGTTGATGCGACACACTAAAACAAACTAAACATTTGATCTCTTTTTTTTTTTTCTTTTTTTTTTTTCTTTTTTTTTTTTTTGAGTGGCGAGTGTGAAGACAGCGAGCATTGCAAGATAATAGGTACACTAATCTCCCAATGACGACTTAATTCTGCTTGTCGTTTATTTATGACTTGCAAAATATCTGTTTATACTTATTCTAGCTATTACTTGAATTTTTTGATTTCTGATTGATTTTTTTTAATTTGGAGTTTAGATTGGCTGTTTCTAATAACCAATGATAATCGGCGTTTACTCTATTTCACAAAACAAAAATTAACTTGCAGAATATCAAACAAAAGTGACTAATTAGGAGAATATATTAGTTACTTAGAGACTCAGTTAATAATCCAAAATAAGATGTTTATTCAATTATTTCCAGTGATTTGAAACAACTAATACCCTACAAAATCAGAATTAAGGCCTAAATAAAATATAAAAATTCACTACAGAAAATGACAAAAACGAAAATATACCATCTATGTAAAACAGAGGTTCCCAATCTGTGGGTTCCCAACTCCATTAGGGGTTGTGGAAGAAGTTCGAGGGGTCACAAGGAAGTAAGAAATAAGACCTAAACATAATACTTTTATCATATTGCTTGACATTATAGTTATTACTAAAATGTCAATAATGTAATTGGCAACACCCCTTTGAGACCCCCATTGTAGCTCCTACAATGTCACTCCTTATGATTTTTGTTGTGTTCATTGCCATTTATGGGCTCCCTCAAAGTGCAGGTCCTAGGCACATACCTAGTTTGCCTAGGCCTAAGATAGACCCTGCACTCACGCAGAAAGTCTGTTCATTTTCCCCCTTCTGCATTGAATAAAGAAGTTTGCTTCTTCTTTTAAGTGTATGCCAGATTGAAAATCTGAACATAGTTTTTCAATCCAAAATACCTCATATCCATGAACTAAGTTTATTATTTCAAGATATTTTGAAGAATGATATTTATTTTACCAACAGTTTTCAAATCTTTCACTTCCATTTTGGAAATTGATTACCAAAGCAGACTAAACCAGAAGGATGATTTTGACTTAGTCATAGGCATTTTTACTGTGAAGATTGTGCAGAGTCTAAAACAAGAAGAAAAGATTCTGTTCTTTTGCCCAGTGAGGAAGTATTTTATGATGCATGCGATTGCCTGGTGCACAAGTGCCCATTGAAAAGTGATTTTATAAATGCTGAAGCATATATTTCATCAATTGGCAGGGCATCATTTATGAAAATATTTTTTGTGGACAAACTTCTTGGTATCGATAAAGAAATAGATAAAGCAGTGGGTGCTTTACAGCATTACTTCGTTTCAGTAAGAAAAACATACTGGATACTATTATGAAAGAAGAAGATATTTTAGTTCTACTTGTTTGTGGAATTGACAAGTAGTAGTAGCAGTGGCATGTGATGCAAGAAAGCAAATGTATGAGCTTATGCAGCATCAGCCAAAAAAAAAAAAAAAAAAAAAAAAAAATCACACCATTCCCTCCAAATGCCTGTCCAGTTCCTCTTTAAATTTATTCAAGCTATCAACTTCCACAACGACAGATGGAAGTTTGTTCCAGCAATTAACCACCCGCTGGCTAAAGGCAAATTTCCGCACATCTATTCTACATCTGTCTTTTCTTAATTTGAATTTATGCCCCCTTAGGTTCATAATCTGAACAAGTGGAAGGATCCCATTAGAATTCAGCGTGCTCAATCCATTCAAGGCCTTATATACCTCAATCAGATCACCGCGCAGATGCCTAGTCTCCAGCCACTTCAATTTGTACACAAGGAAACTTGGAATATAGCAAATTATCCCTAGCATGCTTGGCATTTCAACAATTTCTCATAGCAATACTGAATATGAGAGAATATTCAGCTTGGTTAGAAACACAAAAGCTGAGTTCAGATCTCTTTCTGGTGAAGCTTTGGAAATGCTCCTGACAGTCAATTCTAGACAGCATGTGTATTGTTATGAACAAAACTTTGCTCAGCATTTCTGAAGAGGGCAAAAATATCTACAACAGTATTTTGTTGAAGGAATCAAAATCAACTGATGTTGATAGAATATCTAAACAGAAATCCACAGACAAAAAATTTAGGTAAGCTAATGTTTAAAAACATGCTTTACTGGTAAACAATTATTTAGCTATATTTTAATATAAAATGTATATATGCTAGTGAAATTTAATTTCTAGTGCAGTGTAAACTTTAAAAACTTCCTACTTTTTCCAAAAATCTCCTCTTTTTTGGTCAGCATTCCTACTTTTTACAAAAACCTCCTATGTTTCATGTTTTTTTGCAGAAAACCTTTACATTTACTCCTGCTTACAAATGCCTGATCTCCAGCTCTTTCTCCCTCACCCACTTAATACCATTAAAATTTTGCCAATATTCATTTTACTGTCCCCTCTGAGTGCCTTATAAACTTCAGTCAGATCTCATGTGAAAGTATACAATGTGAATGTTAAAAAGTTTATCATTCCATTCTGGATTTGCTTTGGACCACTACTGGTCCTCAGTCTGTCATCACTAGAAGAGGTGATGATAAGTAAATATAGACTGATGAGTATGACCTACACGATGGGCAGGATCATGTAATAGGTGATTAAGGATACAATAAAGGATGACTTCAATGGATCACAAAGGGACCTTAAAGGGAACCTGATTGAGGTTTATAAGGCTCTGAGAGGTGGTTAGTAAAATGAATGACAGTGAAATTTTAGCTGTTATAAAGAATTCTGGAATTTGGGGCTATAAATTCAAATTATAGGGGAAGGGCTTAGACTAGACTAGATTGTAGGAAGTTTTCCTTTAATCAGCAAGTTGTGATTACTGGAACAAGTTGTCTCTGCAGATAGTTGAGGCTAACAGTAGATAACTGTGAAATTGACCATGGAATAAATTCAAAGGTCAATTTGACAGTTACCTACCTGAGGAGGGAAACACATCATTTGTCTATTTTCTTCTTATCTACATCTTACTTTTTTCTCCTTTTTTTTTTTTTTTTGGTCAGTGCAGCAAGAGCCTGTGGCTTGCCTTGTCCTATATGGCTGATACTAATACTAAGCACAGAGAAGATCCGTAAGAAGCAAAAAGAAGAGCTTGTGATGCCCCATTGAGGATTTATCAAACAATTGCTTGTATAGGAAATATTGTGCCCAACTATGGAGGCCACTTCTAAAAAAGATTCTTGCTGTATTTCTTTTTTTTTTTTGTATGAGTGGTCAACATTCATAATAAGGTAATGTTGGCCTCTCTTAATGTCCGAAAATTGGCAGTGCACCTGGTGAGATCAGCAGGAGGGCACTCAGTTATTACTTAGTGATAACTGAGAGGAAGAGGAATTTTTGATGCTAAAAGTGAATAAGGTACCCAACTTTGATAAAATCTATCCAATTATATTAAAAGAAGCAGCAAAAGAGTAAAGCAAACCATAAATATGTGACAAAATAATTCAAGCTGCTGATCTGAGTATTCCAAAAACATCAACGCGTCTCCCAACACATACAAAATCATGGTAGAATGAAGAATGTGTATAGGCTAAAAAAGAGCGCAACATAACCTGGAATACTTTTCGAAGATATCCAACTATAGAGAACCCCATATTGTTCAAGAAGGCACTGGCAAGAGCCAGATATATTAGGTGAGCCAGTAGGAAAGCATCTTGGATAAAATTTGCATCTACCTTAACAAGTTCTACACCATCTAAAACTGTCTGTGATAAAATTAACAAAATGAATGGCAGATACCAGTTTACTCCAACTCCAGTCCTAAACTGGAATGGACAGGTCATTTCAGAGCCATCAGAAATAACCAATGCACTGGGCAAAATCTTTGCCAAAATATCAGCAACCACCTCATATACTCCCAGTTTTCAAATATACAAGACACAAATAGAAAGACATAAACTGAATTTTTTCACAAGAAAAGATGAGGAGTACAACCTACTTTTAACATTCCATAAGTTGAAACATATCACAAGCAAAGCAAAGTGTTGTAAAACCAGACCAAATTCACTATATGATGTTAAAGCAACTCGATGACCAATCCCAAATGGCACTATTAGAACTGTATAACAGAATCTTTCTAGAAAACCCATTTCCAGACAGTTGGAAACATGCAATAATTCTTGCTTTCCCAAAACCGGGGAAAGATCTCTCTGACCAACACAACAACTACCATCCAGTAGCTCTAACAAGTTGCCTAGGAAAAGTTATGGAGAAAATTATCAATGCTCATTTAACATGTGAACAGAAATAACCTTCTCAATCCAGCACAGCATGGTTTCAGGAAAAATCGCTCAACACTAGATTTACTTATCAAATTAGAAAACAGTGTGTGGAACGCCTTTATCCAGAAAGAACACCATATAATGATATGTTTCAATATAGAAAAAGCTTACGCTACGGCATGGTGTTGTGGAATTATTCAAAACTTATATCACTTTGGATTACGTGGACATCTTCCTAAATATATTCAGAATTTCTTAAGACACAGGACTTTTCAAGTTAGTAGTAGTAGTAGTAGTAGTGGCATGTGATGCAAGAAAGCATGTGTATGAGTTTATGCAGCATCAGCCAAAAAAAAAAAATACACTATTCCCTCCAAATGCCTGTCCAGTTCCTCGTTAAATTTATTCAACCTATCAACTTCCACAACGACAGACAAAGCAAACCTAACATTCTGAAACCTAACAGTTTCTGTTAGGTTTCAGAATGCTCTTTCAAAAGTGTTCACCCAAGAAGAGGGCATGCCGCAGGGGTCCGTGCTTAGCACTGCCCTCTTTGCTTTCAAAATAAACTCCATAACTGAACATATACCAAAACCTGTTGTTACTGCTTTATATATATTGACGATTTCAGTATTTCCTATCACTCTCAGAATATGCAAAATATAGAAAGGCAATTGCAAGAAACAATAAATAAAATAAGCAAATGGGCACAAACAAATGGCTTCCGGTTTTCCACACAAAAAACTGCACATATATACTTCTGAAGGAAACTAAACCTACACCCTGATCCTGAACTTAAACTGGATGGATATATGATCCCAGTAGAACCAAGCATAAGATTCTTAGGGCTTCTCTTGGATAAGAAACTAACATTCCTTGAACATATTAAGCAACTCAGACATTCTTGCATCAAGGAGTTAAACCTACTCAAAGTTCTTTCTGCAACAACTTGGGGTGCAGATCGACATACACTACTTAAACTGTATTGAGCAATGGCATGTTCCAAGCTGGATTATGGAGCACCTGTTTACGACTCTGCAAAACCAGGTGCACTGAGATGGTTAGATCCCATAGACCACAGTGCACTCCGTATAGAACTTGGAGCTTTTCGCACTTCACTGGTACAAATCCTTTATGCAGAAGTCCATGAACCTTCACTACAACTCAGATGACAGGACAGAACTTATTATTACACTATGCCATCACGATAAAATCCATTACCGATCGTCCAAATAGAGTTTCTGTTTTCATCTTACTGTGAAAACTTATACCAAGCCCACCCACGAACGAACCAACCTGCCAACATCCATCAAAAATATTTAATGTTCAGTCGAGAGCTTAATTATGACAGCATAGCTACTACAACTGCACAGATCATTCCACTGTGGATTATAATTCAACCCATATATGACCTGTATTTTCAATCCTAGGGAAAAACAACTCTCCCGAGAACAAACTGTCAACAGCTACATGCAGCATGCAAAGAACAATATGAACATCACACTTCCATATGGGGGCATAGATACAAATTGAGGAAAACAGTTGTAGAATAGACGTGCGGAAATTTGCCTTTAGCCAGCGGGTGGGTAGTTGATTGCTGGAACAGGCTTCCATCTGTTGTTGTGGAAGTTGATAGCTTAAATGAATTTAAGGCCAAACTATACAAACATTTGGAGTGACCAGATGGGTGAAATGGGAAGGTTTTTTTTTTTTTTTTTTATTTTCCCCCGCTGATTCTATATAAGCTTGCTTTCTTGCATCATATGCCTCAACTAATGCTAATGCAAATATACACAGGTGGATCAAAAACAGAGACTTGTGTAGGAGCTCTGTGATTCACTTTGAAGACTGTACTCTCATCCAACAACTCCCAAAAGAATGCAGTGTATTTACTGCCAAATTACAAGCCATTTTGATGGCCTTAAACAAAATTAAACATAAACAGATAGCAAATAGCATAATTTTCACTGACTCTTAGCTTTGTCATTGCCTTGCAGAATGCCAATACCAAAACACACCCAGTTTTACAACAGGTCCAGTATTCATTATCAAAGCTGTTACAAAGAAATTGCAGCATCAGATTCTGCTGGATCCCAGGCCACACAAGAATAACTGGAAATGAAAGAGCAGACAAAGTGGCAAGAGAAGCTGCTGACTCTGACTATGCATTTTGCTCAATACCATATGCCAATTACAAGTTCTTAATCCGCCAAAGCAGTTCAAAACAATGGCAACAACACTGGCAAGACCAAACTGACAACAAACTTTGTGTAATTAAACAAACACTCGACCTACTACTAGCTGCCAATCCAACAGACACTAAGAAGTGATCCTTGCCTGATTGCGAATCGGGCATACACATATGACTCATTCTTGGCTACTCAGAGGTGAAAACCCTCCTCTATGCCAAATCTGTCAAGTTCTGCTCACAGTACAACACTTCATGGTGAACTGTCCAAAATTTAACAGAGAACGTATCAGAGCTTTTCAAACAATAATGAATGCACAAAACAACCTAACGCTTAAAACAATTTTAGATAACCAGCCAGATATTAACAATGTTTTCTTTTTCCTTAAGATAATCGGATAATACCAAAACATATAAAAATTAATAGTATAACTTTTACGAAAAAAACTACATAATTATAAAGCAAAATCTTGGCTTTCTTCTAAACAACATTAAGGAAAATGAAAAATGTTGAAATATGAAACTCTAACCTAGACTAGGTGCATTATAGCCTAAGCTGTTCTTGCGCCAATAGCTCTCCAGGGAAAATAATGCAATCAGTAGTTAAAGAAAATGTGGCTACCATCATTGAACATGCACATATTCTGTGACAAATAGAAATTACCATTGTTAGTGCAACTGTCTATAAAATAACAATACAATGTAGTTAGATGCATTTGTCACTGCAGTGGTTAATACTGAAATAAAGTACATATAATGTAATTGATTCCCATAATAATAGGCATATTTTAAGAAATTTTTATTATGTATATTTATATTTTTAGGATCCCAATACTTGGACATCTTGTTTGCAAGCATTAGCTCTTTCACCAAGATCAGATACCACAGATGGAAGTCGAGTAAGTTTGTATTATATGTCAATTTACAAATATGTAAAAATTTATTTATGTGTTTTTGTATTTTTCATTTAATGTAATTCATCAGAACGTAATATGGCCTGAAAACACACACACAGTCATTGTATACTAGATGTGCTTTCATACACATCAGCTACTTTATGTATTGTTTATTAATTAAAATACAAAAGAAAATTAGGATAAGAGATTAAATTTCAGAACATGTTAAATAGCTCATATGTATATACACTGAACTGTGACTTTGCATTAGTAGCACCTACCTAATATCTTGTGAAGGCAGGTTTTGCTCCTAATCCAGCCCATACATAACTTGGCATAGACTATGACGTTGCAGCATATCATGTGGTAGTACTACCTACATGTTGCAAATGGTGTCCAGTATTGACTGTTCATTATCAGGTTGGATGGGAGTAGCATCAAATGACCTTTTTCATTAAGTCTCAAAAATGCTCTATTGGGTTAACATTAAACGAGTTGGGTGGCACGGGCAGACAGAGAATTCATTGTCATATTCCTGAAACCATTTATTAACTTTTTGGGCCTTGTGGCATGGTACATCTCGTTGTTAAATGCCGGAGTCTGAATACACTCATTACGAAAAGGTGTACTTGGTTAGTAATGATAGAAAGGTAAGTGTTCCTATCAAACTGTTTATTAACAGTGATTAGAGGACCCAAGGGCGCCATGAACAAGCCCCAAAGCATAATACCACTGCCGCCAGCCTGCTGAACACCAACTAGGTGTTCAGCAAGCTGAAGCTGCTTCCAGGTGTCGTGGCCTCATATTCTTTATCGAAATTTAGACATGTCCACAAATATGTTAGAGAAGGAAATGGGATTTATCAGACCAGGCAATACATACCTACACGTTGGTGGTCCAGTATTGGTGCTAGTGTGCCCATGCACGGCATAGTCTCTTAAGTCTCACAGTGAGAATGTGTATTTGTGATTACATTAGTGTGTATAGGCCATGTCAGTCGGCCATCAACTACCGTAGGCTACAGAAGCTGTCGCACAGACCATCTAGATATCGGTGTTGCTATTCCCCACATTGTACTGAGTAATTACTCAGTACAAAGTGATACAATTAAGTAATTGTACAGTTAAGTCAGTACAATTAAGTAAACACTTAGGTTGTGTTAGGGTAGCTAAGAATAGGAACAGGTGCAAGTATACTTGCGTGTACTCCAATGCTAGGAATTTGGTAAATAAATTTGAATTTGAGGTGTTGGTCAAAACATCAAAGGCAGATATTGTTGGGATATCAGAGACGTGGTGTCACACATATAAGGAATGTAGAACTGGAATTTGGGGAGTACAATGTGTACAGGAAGGGAGGAGGGGTTATGCTATTAGTTAAAAAACACATAAAATCCAAGGAAGTGCAGGCAGTTGACATCACTGGACAGTGTTGGGTCAGTTTGGTGTGACATAAGCACTGGGAGATCAAAATTGAGAGTAGGAGTGTGTTATAGGCCTAATGACTCTGAATATAATAAAAAACTGTACAGGGAAATAGAGTGGGCCATTAAATCACAGAATCTTATAATGGGATATTTTAATTTCCCAGATATTAACTGGAATTTGTGGGTTGGTCACTCACACACTAGCAAGGCTTTTGTGGATTTATTGGATCTAGCAAGGATTTATTGGATGATTGTTTTCTACATCAGCACGTTCAGGAGGCAACTACAGGGAGTAATACTCTTGATCTGATTTATCAGTAGTGATTCTTCATGCATTAAGAATTTGCAGATAAAGCAACCACTAGGTGGCAGTGATCACAGTGTGCTGAAGTGGGATTTACTCAAAGAGGTAACTACCATCAGGGGTAAAGGGAAGGGTTTTTGTTTCGGAAAGGCGACTACGATGGTCTGAGACAGTATTTAAATTCTATACAGTGGGACCAACTGATGATGTTACCAACAGCAAATTCAATATGGGAAGCATTCAAAGAATTAATCTTGGAAGCTACTAGGCTTTTCATACCAACAAAGAAATATTGTCAAGATTTAGGCCTAAACGGATGTCAGATGAACTAATTAGACACTTGACGGAAGAAAAATGCATAGGATACATATAAATTAACATGTGACACAGAAGCCTATGATAGATATAAGCTGATCTGTAACCAAGTCACAAAGGAGATTAGGCAGGCAAAGGCAGATTATGAGAAATCCTTGGCAAAGGATGCAAAGAAAAACAGAAAAGAGTTCGTTTCTTATGTAAACTCTAGAAGGGAAGGGTTGAATCAGATTGGTCCACAGTATATTGATGGTTCAGCAGTTGAGGATCCTTCTCAGGTGGCTAACAAACTAAATGAGTATTTTGCATCTACATTCACACATGAGGAGTTATTCAGAAAGGGGAATGCCAGAGGTGAAGTAAATCTGGCAGTGAGCTAGATGATTTTGTAATAACTGAGAGGAAAGTAGAGGAGAAATTGTTGAGGATAAATATAAAAGGCACCCGGGGTGGATGGGATCTATCTAGTTATATTAAAGGAGGCAGCAAAGGAAGTAAGCAAACCCCCTAGCCATAATTATGAGAGCTTCTTTGGACTCAGGGGAGGTACCCATAGACAACCACCCCCAGGTCCCTTTCATACCACTGTCAGTGTAGTACCACAGAGTTGATACGTTGCTCTGGGGTTGCTGTTTCCCATATGTAGTACTTTACATTTGTCAATGTTAAACTTCATTTGCCACCTCTCAGCCCATCTGCTCAACCTTTCCAGATCCTGTTGCAGTAGCATAGTGTCAGTAGTGTCCTTGACAACCCTGCCAACCTTCGTATCGTCTGCAGACTTGGACATTAAGCTTGATATACCATCATCAATATCATTTATAAATACAGAAAACAATAATGGACCCAGAACTGAACCCCGAGGGACTCCACTAATAACATTAGTCCACGATGAGCAGTGTCCATTGATTACCACTCTCTGTCTTCTGCCACTCAACCATCCCTTTATCCATAGCAGCAATTTGCCTCCAGTGTCACACTGCCCCAATTTGTGCAGCAGTCTTCCATGTGCAACAGTATCAAAAGCCTTTCTAAGATCCAAATATATAATATCAAAGTTATTCCCTGCATCCAGTTCTTTTGTGACTACATCATAGTATCCAATCAAATTGGTCAGGCAAGACTTCCCCTTAACAAAACCATGCTTTGTCTGAGCTATAACTGAAGTCTTGTCTAAATCTTGCAGTGCTTCTTTAACCAGTGCCTCCATTAATTTTCCAGGAACAGAAGTTAAACTAACAGTTTGCCTCCAATGTCACACTGCTCCAATTTGTGCAGCAGTCTTCCATGTGCAACAGTATCAAAAGCCTTTCTAAGATCCAAATATATAATATCAAAGTTATTCCCTGCATCCAGTTCTTTTGTGACTGTTCTTTTGTAACAGGTCTATAATTACTTGTCGCCCTTTGAGGCAACCCCAGAGCAACTTATCAACTCTGTGGTACTACACTGATAGTGGTAGAGAATGAAAGGGACCTGGGGGTAATTGTGCAGGCAGATATGAAGTTCTCTGAGCAGTGCAGACGGGCTGCAAGAGTAGCTCATTGTGTCTTGTCAATGATATACAGGAATTTTTCTGGCAGGGATAAGGTGATTATTCCCTTGTACAGTGGTACCTTGGATTACGAGTAACTTGGTATGCGAGTGTTTTGCAAGACGAGCAAACATTTTTAATAAATTTTAACTTGATAAACAAGCGGGGTCTTGCAATAAGAGTACAGTCAGTCCTCGTATAACAAGTGTTTACACTACACGAATTCGATCATACACGATTTATAAATATGGGAACGATATCTTATATAACAAGAACTGAATTCGCTTATGCAAGTTTCGCCTTTGTGTTTACAAGAAATGGCAGTCGAACGTAGAATCACCCACACCGAACGCAACCAGATAGGAATGAAGAGAAGATTTTGAAAATGTATTTATGGTTTTTTATATCAGTGAAGGGGAAACACATTTCACCATAATAACGTAAAAACCAACAATTTCAGCTAGTATAATCGCAAATGCAATTTAGATCGAGTTTACTACCAGTTTATAACAGATTCCACTGGCGGGAGTGCAACTGGAAATTGTTTTTATTGTTTTATGGTAGTAACCCCTAGAAATGTGCTTTAGTAAAATGTGAGGTGTTAATAGTGCACCTCTGCCTTTACGGTGTTGTTTATTCAGTTGCTGCACGTGCGCAGCTTTGTTTATGTGTACCAAGCGGGCCTCCTCATTTTGTAATAGTGCGAGCGATGAATCTGATTTCCGTGAAATCCTCAAAAGGAGGCAAAAGCAAGTGTCATTGGAAAGATTCCTTGTTAAAGTTGCACAAAAAGAAAAAGTCAACAGATAGCAGTGATTCCGTTAGAGAAAGGGAAAGTCATCCTACCCAATAATTAATAAATTTGATTGCTTTATGTATATTAAATTTAAATATTAAAAATATAAAAAAGGTATGTATTTTGTATTAATCATTTTTACAGTATATGAATATTTTTGAGTTTTGGAACAAATCATCTGGGTTTCCATTATTTCTTATGGGGAAATTCGCTTTGATATATGAGTGCTTTGAATTACGAGCACGTTTCCGGAACGAATTATGCTCGCAAACCAAGGTACCACTGTATAAGGCAATGGAATTGCCTTATACAAGGGAATAATTGCCTCAATGTCAGGCCACACCTTGAGTACTGTATACAGGTCTAGAGGCCTCATTTCAAGAAGGATGTAGAGCTGCTGGAACGAGTACAGAGAAGGGCAACAAGATTAGTGAATGGAACAAAGGTTTGCTCTTATGAAGAAAGGCTTAAGTTTTGCAAATTACAGTGTCTGGAGACTAGGCACCAGCGAAGTGATCTGATAGGGGTGTATAAAGCCTTGAATGGTTTGAGCATGCTCAATGCCGATGGTATATATATATATAATAAAAGAATAATAGTATTAAGAAGCTAAGTAATCATGGATGGTGGAGTGTAACAGTACATAAAGAAAGATAATGTTGATTATGGATCAGGGACACTGCATTAGGAAACCGTACCCTACAGTCATAATGTGTATATGTATATATAAATATATCTTATGTAGAAAATGCAAGGTGCCTCTGTAGCCAGGTGGACAGGAGCAGCAGTGCGTACCACACGCTTCTCGATTAGACCGGGGTTCGAGCCCGTGACCCACCAAATACGGGGGATGTGGAAAGGTCAGGGAATGACCACCGCATATTCCCGGAGCAATATGGCCTTATTTGCTAATGTTCCTAAAAACGAAATAACAACAAAATAGAAAGTGTGAAGAAGAAGATTTTTGTTCAAACCTATTGAATCTACGGTATACACCAGAAGTGAACTCGACTAAATGGATAAGGAATGTGGCAATATATGGTATGAAAAAGAAAGCGACAGATAATTGGCAAGAAAATAAAAATAAGAAATGAAAAGGCGACCAAAATAAGATTACATTGCCGTGTTTTTCACAATTTCAGTGATGAAGACACTGAAAATTTGAAAAACACTGCAATGGTTGCCTTTTCATTTCTTTTTTCATTTCTTGCCAACTATCTGTCTTTCTTTTTCACATCATATATCACCACATTCCTTATCCATTTAGTCGAGTTCACTTCTGGTGTATACCGTAGATTCATTAGGTTTAAACAAAAATCTTCTTCACACTTTCTACGTACGATATATTTAAATATATATATATATATATTTTTTAAAAATAATATTTGGTTATTGTTCATTATGAATCTGTTAAAAATGATCAAATGGCAAATCAGGTTTGTTCTTAAGATTTCTCAGTCTGGTTTGATTGAGAAAAGCTGTTTGAAAATGGTGGATGGTTTTGATGCCATGGTCCTGTACATTCTATACTCTCTATATAAGGATTTGGCATAAAAGACATATGCCTGTAGTACTACACCCTCCTTATTCATCTTACCTTGCCCCCACATGATTTCTTCTTCTTTGCTAAACTCAAAATTAAGCTGAAAGGAGATGTTTGATGACATCTCAGTCAAAAGGAGCCTTGATGTTTGATGACATCTCAGTCATCAAGTGAAATGCGATATTGGAATAGCAGACATAAAGATTTAGTGATGCTTCTAGAAGTGGCAGGAACTTTGGGACGTATAAATTGGGAGAACTTTGGAGTCAGCTGCTTTTAAAAATATTTATGGCACCTTTTTATGAATAACAGTGTTTATTTGAACACCAGGCAATCGTATTACTATTTGCCAAATGACACAAGAAAACCTTAGGGTTTTAATGTAAAATTTAAATAATAATAAAGTTGATTTCTTAATTTCTCATCTATCCACGGACGTAATTTATAACTTGTTGGCTAAAAGAACTCCCTTGTTTAGTAGTGATTTACAAATTGAAGTAAGTTGATGGGAGATATGTTATATGATATAAAAAAATTAGATCTTTCAGTATGTTTTCTTTTTTATACCACTGTTTTTGCAGTCTAACAGTCGCTCTCCTATGGTGTCCCCCCGTGCCTCTCCACAAGCCAACAGGAGACCCCCTTCCAGTGTTCCTCCACTTGTTCCCCCTCGCCGTGCTTCACCTGGACAGTCCCCAGGAACCTCACCACGGTTAGTGCTGAAGTTTCATTTTATTGTAAATCTGGATCATTTTTGTCATTAAATTTCATTCTTGATGTTTTGCTGACCCTCACTTTCACTGGAGATTATTCATAAAATTTCAAGAATTTTTAATAAAGTATTGTTGCAACCAAAAAATTACCAATTAGTAATTGTGCAGTGTGGTTGTCAAAAATTTATTGACATTCCCAAAAGCTTATTTGGGAAATCTTTTCTCAATATTTTATCAGTAATATATAAAAATTTTTTGTTTAACCATATATAACTGAAATGTGATAGCACTTTTCTTTCCCCTTTTATTGTTTACACTTGATTTGTATTGTTTTGTTGTTTATGATCTTCTTAATTATTGTGACTGAAGACAATTTTTATATTGATGTTACACTGATTTAAATTTAATTTATTTCACTTTATTTTTAAAATAAATACAGTAGAATCTCCGTTAGCCGGAATTCAAGCAACCGGCACTCTCAAGCAACTGGCAAAAAATCTTCGAAATAGTAGGTAGTTGAAAAATTAAAATGATACATATTAATTTCTAGATAAAATGATTCAAACTTGGTGTGCCGCTTTGCGCTGTGAGTACGTGCACGTGCATCCCTCATCACATGTTTATCTCTTACTCCCGACAATTCACTGTGTAAATATACCGGCTGATTTATTGTTATTCAAATTCTGTATTCTCTTTCAACCCCTAGTATGCCGAAACAGGTAGCAAGTAAGCGTAAATGTGTAGTGCTTACCCTGAAGCAGAAGATGGAAATATGCAAGAGGCTTGAGAAAGGTGAAAGTCGTGCAGTGCTCATGGAAGAATTTAATGTTGGCTCGTCAACGATCTATGACATTAAGGCCCAGTCTCAGAAAATAAAGGAGTTTTTATACCAAGTTGGAGAGTGACAAGAGTGTAGAGAAGCGTCATACTCTTCGTACACCGAGAATGGAAGTGCTTGACTAGGCCCTGCATGAGCGGTTTTTGCTAAAAAGATCCGAGGGTGGTTGCATTTCTGGACCCATGTTGCAAGAAAAAGGGAAAGAATTTCATGAGAAAATAAAAATTCAAGCGGCTGGCTTACTCGGTTCAAGGTTCATCACGGCATCTGTAAGGTGGATTTGTCAGGGGAAAAATCAGCTGATTTTTCAGGCTGCAGCTTCATTTCGTGAGGTATTTAGTGATGTAAAAAAATGACTTGACCCCAGAACAGATGAGACTGGATTAATGTGGAAGTGGCTGCCTAATTCTACTTTGTCTTGGTGGTAATGAGAAGGTAGCTCTTGGGTTTAAGCAAAATAAAGAGTGTGTAACTGTACTCGTTTGTGCAAATGCATCAGGAAATCATAAGGTAAAGCTGTGTGTGGTCGGCAAATTTGCTAAACCAAGGTGCTTTAAAGGCGTAAGTAACCTTCCCGTACATTATCATGCACAGAGTAACAGTTGGATGGATGCAGGAATCTTTACCAAGTGGTTTCATTATTTGTTTGTCCCTAGTGTTTGTCTATGTTTGTCTTAATTTTCTAAGTGTTGGGCTTAGTGTAATACTCAAGTATATTTTTAATACTAACTCTCAAGCAACCAGAAACTGCAGTTATCCAGCATCTACCAATCCCCATGGGTGCCGGTTAACTGGGAGTCTACTGTATATTGTTCAAATGTAGCACAGTGTTTTTTAAAAACACTGTGATTTTTGGAGATTGTCAGCTTTAGTTATGATTGCTGTGTGGCTCTACCACTATGTTTGTGCTACTAAATGGGGGGGGGAGTTATTTCAATGTATTTACTGTTGTTTAAATTTAATTGCTCTCCACAACAGTATACCAGGTCACTCTTTTTGGGAGGTTTGGTTTAAAATCCTATACTATGGGAGAATTCTTGAAGATTACTCTGATTGGCTTGTCTCAAGTGGAGGGATAGTGTTTTCAGGTGATGAGTTCTAAATTTTCCTGTGAACACACTTGAACAGAAATCATACATGATAAAAAAAGATTTAAGATAACATATATAAAATCATTTATTGCCATCCAATACAGTAAGTGCGATATCCCAGTACAACCAAGCTAGAAGGGTTTACATAAATTAAGTGATAATAATAACATATAAAATATTAAATGACTTTCACAAAGGAATAAAATAAAATAAAAATGTAACAAACTCAAAAAATAAATCTTGAATAATTGATTAAAAAATAATCAATAAACATGAAGCATTTAAAATCATAACATGCAACTTGCATTCACTTTTTTTTTTTTTTTTAAATAAATTTGAATGCCAAATCTTTATTAGCATATATGCACAAAATACAACTAACAGAATTTAAAAACCAGCTGTCTAACATTTGTAAATTCCTAAAATCCATTATGAAAGAGAAAAATTTTCATTTTGTTGTATCCAAAGTATAGTAATAAGAACCGGCGCCTCCGTAGCCAGGTGGGAAGGAGCAGCAGTGCGTAGTACATGCTTCTTGATTAGACCGGGGTTCGGGCCCTTCACAACCAAATACAGAGGATGCGGAAAGGTCAGGGAATGACCACTACATATCCTGGAGCAATATGGCCTTAGTTGCTAATGCTCCTAAAAACCAAACAAACAAACAAGTAATAAGAACCCACCCATTTTCTTGCTCGGAAACCCCACCATTTCAGAACTTTGTTTAAAAGCTTCTTAGATAAATAAAAAGCTTTTGTACTTGCATAAGAGTTGTTTACAGAATGTATTCATACGGTTTGTAATAAAGAGGAATGTAGTAATTAAAAACGCTTGGCAAATTGTTTGGTATATTATAAAAACCAGGAATTTAGTGTTGCCTGGAAATCTTTGTTAACACTCTAAATTAATTAATCTAGCAGCCAACATAGGATCACGAGTTTGTAAATTGCAGTGGCAGCTGGATCGCCTCTGGAACGGGTAAGGGAATTGAAGTGTCAGTGATAGCTTTGAGAGTTCTGAGGTGGAAAGTTCAATCTTTTCAGCTCATCTTATAATTCACATAAGAAGCAATTGAACATGTGGGTAGCAGTAACCCAAGAGTAACAAATCATGTGTGGAACTATACACAGCATAGTGTAGACTGAAAAAGATTGGGGTAATTGTGCAGTCAGATATGAAGTTTCCTGAACCGTGCACACAGTCTGCAAGAGTAGCTCATGGTGTGTTGTCAATGATATACAGGCAATTTTTCCAGCAGGGATAAGGAGGTGATTATCCCCCTGTATAAGGCAATGGTCAGGCCACACCTTGAGTACTGTATACAGGTATGGAAGCCTCATTTTAGGAAGGATATAGAGCTGCTGGAATGAGTACAGAGAAGGGCAACAAGATTGGTGAGGGGAACAAAGAGCTGCTGTTACGAAGAAATACTTCGTAACAGCAGCTCTTACGGTAAGTTCTGCAAATTTCAGCATCTGGAGACAAGGCACCTGCGAGGTGATCTGATTAAGGTGTATAAGGCCTTGAATGGTTTGAGCAAGCTCCGTGCTGATAGGATTCTTCCTCTTGCTCAGATTAATTGCCTTAGGCAACATAAATTCAAATTGAGTAAAGACAGTTGTAGAGTAGATGTGAGGAAATTTTCCTTTAGCTAATGGATGGTTGATTGCTGGAAAAAAACTTCCATCTGTGGAATGGTGAAATGGGAATGTGTTTTTTTTTCGGCTGATGCTGTATTAGCTTGCTTTGTTGCATCATATATTTCTGCTAATGATAATTTGCAACAGAATTTTTGTCAGATGTTTAAGCAATGGTAAACAGATTGAAATGGGATGGAAGTCCCATATTGGTTGGTTTGCAGCACTTTTTGATAGGCAGTATAAAATCACATGGCAAATACAATTTACAATTTGTTAAACAAATATAGGACCATCTTGAAGAAATGCTGTGAGTTACGCTAGAGTGTGTGCGTGCGTGTTCAGTTCTGCCCCAGCACAATAGGAGGAATTATATGCTGAAAGCCTTGTGGATTAACTCAAGACTTGAAGGACTCTGCAACGTTTTTGGGGGGGGAGGATGCTTTTTATTAGCTTGGCCCATATTTGTAGCTAGAAGGAATCTATTTTGTAGAGACGGAATGTATTTAAACAATGTGGTTCAAGGGTTTTTGCCGGTATTATTGAGGATACCTTAATGGTTCAGGGAAACATCTGGTTTGGCAGGACAAGAGTAATATAGATATAGGTTTATCTGATAATACTGGTCAAAGTAATGCTTGCACAAACCAGAGAGGTCTTGTTTGTTACTGCAACAGATCATATTAACAAGATGTTCTGAGGGCAGAAGTGTTTCAAATGAGCAGGTAGTTAATGACAGGGAAGCAAGCGTAATTAACTTCTAGGGGTGTGTCAGGATAGTTAACTATACAAGAACACCAAGGCTTAATTGTTTATACAGTAATGTCATAAGTGTCGTCAATAAAATTAGTGAACTGCTGGTTCAGACAAGTAATGCTGAAATAATAGGGCTTACGGAAACGTGCCACCTGGAAATAAGGGAAGACGAGTTTGAGTACGGTATGTACACAGGGATGGACTAAGGTATTATCACGCCCTGGGCAGGAAGATTAGTTTGGTTGCCACTTTGCTCATCCTAGAAATCTGCATAAAGGTGGTGACCCCGAACTAGATTCATATTAATTGCCACTGAGTCCTTTCAAAAGGGCTGTTCGATGTCTGAAATAAGACATCGAATTTTGTTGGCAATATATATGGATACAAGTGAAGCCAGAATGGAAGCACGTTCTGAACTGTAGAAGAATCTTTCAATCGATACTTTCATTTTAATATTTTATATGGATATATAAATCGAAACATCAAAATGAAAATGTCAAAACGAATAAAGGAAAAAAATACCGATCGAAGTTTCAATATTTTCCAACATCAAACAGCCCTACCATTTGGAATGCATTTGGTATTTTATGACAGAAGATTCTGTTACACAAGCTAGTGAAAAACAAGAACACTCATTTATTAACCACTTTACAGCTTTGCACTCTACAACAATATTTTTTTTTTCAAAATTGTACAAATCCTCTATCATACAACAATCGATGGGTTACAATTACGCTGACTACACTAATCCAAAATTTTAACGTTAGTGTCTGCAACCTATTATTATAAAAATTATTACAATTATTAAAATTATTTAAAACAATAGTGAAGGAAACTAATTTTTAAAATATTTTTTTCTTGACCTGAAATCAGCAAAAATTTTTATACTTTTGCTAATGTCAATTTTTTGAACAACGTCATTTTCTTTCAATAATAAAGCTAATGAATTTAATCTTTCATTTCCCCTAATCGATCGAAGATAAAATATTATGTCTTAATAAGTTTTAATTTGCTAAAACTCCTTTCACAGGCAGCTCCTGTAATCAGAATAGTTAGCAATATTCTCAGTGCTACCCATAGATTCAGTAGAGTATTCTGAAGGTTATTTAATGTCAAGTACTTCAGGGTAACTTAAATAGTGTGGAATTAAATTACTGATTGATTTGATTTTATCAAATAATTCTATACTGTTAATATCTGAACAACTTCCGTCTGTGAGAATCAATTATAAATTCATGCAACGTTTCTTTAGTTCAATTGAGTTTGGCATTTTCTTTAATTCAAATAAAAAGTTCCAGGTCTGATGAAAGAGATTTGTTTTCTCAAACTGCTCTTTCATAGAAGATATTACTGTGTCCAAAATAGTGTTGAATACATTTATTTCAAAATTCTTTAGTCGCCAATAACATGGTCAGTAGTTTCGTAGTTGAACAACCTCTTTTTACGGACCACTCTTTTGTCTGTAAAAACAAGTTCTATTCCCAAAAGTTCTGATAACTCTTTTGCTTCAACTAAAGCATTTTTAGATCCATTTGATCGATATTCAGTTATATATACAGTGCTAGATTTTAATAAATTAACAATAGAATTTAAATCCACGGTACTTGATTGCATAGATTTACTTACTATATTTATATGGTGCAGTACATCATACCAAGTAATCAGCATTACCAAAAATGAGAAGCCACGCAGTTGTTGTGCAAGTGTTACAGCTTCATGTTTGACAGTACTATCGGATGCACTTTCACTAAGTGTTAAGTGCATCATGAATTTCAATAATTTGATACCTTAAGGGCTTTCAAATACGACTTTCCCAACATGTTTCACAAAATTGTTTAACTGTGAAATTTGGCACTGTATCTGTTAAAATTTTCCATCTTGCCACAGATGCAGAAAATAAAGAATAGATGTCCCGGAGAGCTAAGTCGCCGATAGCTTAGCTACTGGTAGGGCCTCCCAAGCCAGACAGGTCAAAGGGTAAGGGCTGGACTAAGAGAGAAATATCCTGGTCCTCCAAGTTGGAGGTTGCTGCAATGGGCTAGCTCCTCGTTCAGTGAGCTAACACTCTCGGTGAATCAAACTTTCAGAAATTAAAGTCCCTTGCTGAAAAGCAGACACTAAATTTTAACACAGCCCACCACCAGATGTACAACTGTCCCTTTACCATAACTGAACTATGGCTTGCTCTTAACGGCTCAAAACCTAGTGCTGCTGGATCTGACGAAATTCACTATTTCATGTTAAAAGAGCTGAACGAAAAGTCGCTTCATCTCTTACTCCAGCCATATAACCAGGTTTTTACACAAAATACTTTCCCTGATACCTGGCGACACTCGTATGTCATAGCATTATTAAAACCTGGCATGGACTCAGTGAACCCACGTCACTATCGCCCTATTGCCCTCACCAGCTGTATGGGCAAAATAATGGAAAAAATGGTAAACTCATGTCTTACCTGGGTGCTGAGCAAATACAACCTTATCAATTCATCGCAGTGTGGATTTCATACAGGTAGATCAACTTTAGACCTTTTGATACAAATGGAAAACCAGATTCGCAATGCCTTCTTAAGGAAGGAACATTTGGCTACAGTTTATTTAAACATTGAGACAGCTTGGCAATACGGAATTCTCTGTGTTCTATATACAATAGACTTCATGGGTAATATGCCACGGTTTATACAGAACTTTGTGAAGTGGCAATCCTTTCAGGTCTACATTCACTCCACCCTCTTCCGAAATTTCATCCAAGAAGAAGGTGTTCCCCAGGGCTCAGTTTTAAGTACCACTTTATTCATTATAAAAATCAACTCAATTACTAAAGTCATTCCAGCCACTGTATTTACTACTTTATATGCAGATGATTTTAGTATATCTTTTTTTACTCCCAGAACATGAGAATGATTGAGAGCTAACTTCAAGGTGCTCTTAATAAGATTACTTCATGCGTGGGCTGCAGATAACAGTTTTCGCATATCACCTGAAAAAACTGTTGCAGTTCATTTCTGTAGAAGATGTAATCTCCACCCTAATCCAATTCTAAAGCTGGGGAACCACGATATACCTATTGTGCCTACCATCCGATTGCTTGGATTAACTTTAGATAAAAAATTGACCTTTCTTGACCATATTTAACAACATAAAACCACCTATTTCAAGAAATTAAACACTTTGAGAGTATTATCAGCTACATCATGGGGTGCTGACCGTCATGCACTCCTTCATTTATATCATGCTATCATAAGATCAAGGTTAGATTATGGATCAGAAGTTTACAACTCTGATAGACCTAGCATTTTGAGGTCTTTGGACCCTATTCACCACAGTGGCCTACACATTGCTCTTTGAGCCTACCGCACATATCCTGTGCAGAATCTGTATGCTGAAGTTCACAATCTTCCCCCCACTCTCTCTCTCTCTCTCTCTCTCTCTCTATACGAAGACAAATTTTACTGCTAAATTATGCTGTCAAAATAAAACTCCAACCCTTGCATCTATCGTGGAAACATCTATTTACACCAGATTGGGAGAACTTGTGTGCCATTTATCCATCAATAAAATGACCTGCTGGCATACGTCTTTGCTCACTACTTGATAATTGGCAGCTTGACCTTTCAAAAATAGCTGCCACTAGTTTCACTGTCCTCCATGGGCTTTTTGTCCTGCTACCTGTGATCTGCCCCTTCACAAATGGGAAACAACTGCTCTTTCTCCACAGAATGTAAATCAGCTTCATAAATCTCTATTTGAGAAATACGAATCTGATACCCGGATATACACAGATGGCTCCAAAACTGACCATCATGTCGGTGCTGCTGTTGTTCTTCCATCATCTATAATCTCTAGTCAGTTACCTTTTGAATGCAGTACCTTTGCTGCTGAACTACATGTCATACAAATGACCTTAGAAACTATAAAATTGTGCCAGTTTACCAATAATATTTTTTTACCAACTCTCTCAGTGCCCTTCTCACTTTACAGCAACCAAGAAAGTATCACAACTACCTACTTGGTAATATTCAAAACTTGCTGGCTCATCTAGCTAAGAACACGAAAGTAGTAAAGTTTTGTTGGGTCACTAGTTGTGTTGGCATACCTGGCAATGAGAGTGCTGACCATTTCTTTCACCGACTATAAAAGTCATATAATAAAGTGAAATATGAATTACTGGAAAACCAACAACAAACTCCTTCAGATTAAACTGGAACTCCAGTCTTGGCCATCTAGTTTCTGCTCGAACTGAAAGAAAGAAGTCACACTTGCAAGAATAGGACATACACACCTTACTCACTTTATCTTCTTTCTTCCTCAGATCTGCCTTTTTGTGTGAACTGCCATGCTCAAATCACAGTCCAGCACGTCATCATTGACTGCACTCTCTATAATGGAGTACGGCAAACCACCTTCTTATCAGGCCATGCAGTCAAATCACACCTACTGTGCAACAAATGTTAGATAACAGATCTGATATTAATGCAGTTTTCACTTTCCTAAAAAGGATAAAATGCTATGACAGAATATAATGCTTAAATCTCACATAATGCACATATCTCACTTTTAATAACCCCTGTTATCTCCTACCATTGTTTGGCACATAATGGCCTTTAGCTGCCATTGCGCCGTAAAACCTCCAACAACTTGTTCAGTGTAAAAAATACACAAATGCTAAACAACCTACAAATGAAAATGAAAACAGGCTGCACTTTCGGAAACGACTCGGCAAACGGAAAAGGACAATGATTTTGGGATGCTAGAATATTCAAGGTCTTTAAACAAAAAGAAACTTTCTTTCGGATGAACTGCAAAAATTCAGTTTAGACATCGTTGTGTTATCGGAAACAAAGAAAAAGGAATGTGGAGAAGAAATAATGTGAGAATATTACCATTTTTGAAGTGGAGTCGATAAGACTGTTAAATATTGCTGTTAAAAAGAAATTAAGACATAACATCAAAAACTGGCAATTTATTAATGAAAGAATGATCTCATTGGAATTGACAACGTATGGAAGAGAAATGTGTATTTTGGGAATATATGCCCCGACTAATGACATGGCTGATATCTTGAAGGATGAATTTTGGGAGGATCTGAGGGAACTAATAGAAAAAATCCCTAAGAACAAATAGATATTTTTAATGGGGGATTTCAATGCAAGAGTAAGAACTGAACAAAATAGCAAAATAATTGGAAGATTTGGAGAGGAATAGAGTAATGACAACAGAGATAGACTATTCAATCTTTGTGAACAGTTCGACTTCAGAATAACACATTTTTCCAACACAAAGATATCCATAAATATACTTGGTCGAGACGAGACAAATTAGATCAGTTATAGATTACATTATTTTTAGAGGTGTATAAAGTCTTGAATGGTTTGAGCATGCTCAATGCTGATGGGATTCTGCCTCTTGCTCAGAATTGCCTGAGAGGGCATAAATTCAAATTGAGGAAAGACAGATGTAGGATAGATGTCCGGAAATTTGCCTTTAGCCAGTTGGTAGTTGGTTGGTGGAACAGACTTCCATCCCTTGTTGTGGAAGTTGATAGCCTAAATAAATTTAAGGCACAGCTGGACAGGTATTTCAAACGAATGGAGGGGTGAAGCGGAAGTTTTTTTTTTTTTTTCTTTTCTGGCTGATAGCTGCATAAGCTTGCTTTCTTGCATCATATGCCTCTACTAATGCTAATTTCAAAACATTCAGGGACATATGCATTGAAAGATGTCAGAGTTTATAGAGGAGCCGATTGTGGATCTGACCATTTTCTTGTTAAAACAACACTCAGGTGGAACTGGACTAAGAAAATAAGTGTGGACAACCAACAATGCAGGGAAGGAGAAATGTTATAAGTGGATCAATTTAACACTGAACTAAACAATTCAGGGAAGGAGAAATGCTACAAGTGGATCAATGTATTCATAAATGATATTGATGATGGTATATCAAGCTTAATGTCGAAGTTTGCAGACGATACAAAGGTAGGCAGGGTTGTCAAGGACACTACTGACACTATGCTGCTGCAACAGGATCTGGAAAGGTTGAGCAGATGGGCTGAGAGGTGGAAAATGAAGTTTAACATTGACAAATGTAAAGTACTACACATGGGAAACAGCAACCCCAGAGCAGTGTATCAACTCTGTGGTACTACACTGACAGTGGTAGAGAATGAAAGGGACCTGGGGGTGGTTGTGCAGGCAGATATGAAGTTCTCTGAGCAGTGCAGACTGGCTGCAAGAGTAGCTCATGGTATATTGTCAATGATATATAGGAATTTTTCTAGCAGGGATAAGGAGGTGATTATTCCCTTGTATAAGGCAATGGTCAGGCCACACCTAGAGTACTGCATACAAGTCTGGAGGCCTCATTTCAAGAAGGATGTAGAGCTGCTGGAATGAGTACAGAGAAGGGCAACAAGATTAGTGAATGGAACAAAGGGGTGCTCTTACGAAGAAAGGCTTAAGTTTTGCAAATTACAGTGTCTGGAGACTAGGCACCAGCGAGGTGATCTGATAGAGGTGTATAAAGCCTTGAATGGTTTGAGCATGCTCAATGCTGATGGGATTCTTCCTCTCGCTCAGAATAATCACCTGAGAGGGCATAAATTCAAATTGAGGAAAGACAGATGTAGGATAGACGTGAGGAAATTTGCCTTTAGCCAGCGGGTGGTTGGTTGGTGGAACAGACTACCATCCCTTGTCGTGGAAGTTGATAGCCTAAATAAATTTAAGGCTCAGCTGGACAGGTATTTTGAACGAACAGAGGGGTGAAGTGGAAGTGGTTTTTTTTTTTTTTTTTTGGCTGATGCTGCATAAGCTTGCTTTCTTGCATCAAATGCCTATGCTAATGCTAATTTAACATTGAACTAAGCAATTCAGGGAAGGAGAAATGCTACAAGTGGATCAATTTACCGTTGAACTACTTTAGAACGACAGCATTAGAAACAACTTCACCCAGAGATTGGCTGCCGCAATTAACATAGAGATAAAAGTAATACTGAAGAGAAATCTATGAATATTTAAAAAATATTGTAAAAAAAAAAAAAATCTCATCTGGGCAAAAAGAAGAGCCAAGGACCAAAAAAGACCTGGATTACAGAGAAAGTAATCTAAGAAAGCAAGTTTCTTTTCCTCTAGCTGCTATAGAGGAAAAGAAACTTGCATATCAGAAATGGCTGGGAATGATACATATAGGAACATTTATGTTGAAAAGAAGAAAATATCCAATCGGTTGGTAGTAGAAGCGAAAAATGAAGAAGGGGAAAGGAAATGCACAACTATTAATAGCAAATTGGGCTTCAAGCGATCACCGTAATCGTGGAAAGTCATTAAAGACTAGAGAAAACAGAATAAATACAATGCTGGTATGCAATTAATACCTTTGAAAGACTGGATGAAGTACTATAAAGGACTTTTAAAAGAAGGTCAGAAGAGTTCAAGACTGGAGGATTTCGGTGTAGAAGACTTGGGCTTAAACGTTTCTGTTAGGGAAGTGGAACTCTTGCTAAAGGAAGGAAGGAAGGAAGGAATGGCAAATCACCTGGACCTGGAGGAGTTTCTATAGAACTTCTGAAATACGGAGGAAGAGGAGTGGCTGTTCTGATACAAAAACTGTTAAATGGTATACTGAGTGGAGAAGAAATACTGAAAGAAATGACAACAGGTTATATTACATCAGTTTATAAGAAGGGTGATTGGAAAAGCTGTTCAAATTATAGAGGAATATGCGTCCTGAACCCGTTCTTAAAGATTCTTGGAAAATGGATCAGGAACCATTTAGAAGCCCAAATCTAGGTGTCAGAAGGACAAAGTGGTTTTTCAGCCGGGAGGTCATGTATAGACCATATCTCAACAGTAGAGCAGATCCTTGTAACATGCCAATTGAAAGGAAAAGAAATCTTTGATTTTCATTGACTTTGAAAAGGCATATGACAGTGATCCAAGAAAACTTATGGGAAGCACTGAAAGAGGCAAATATTGATGGACAACTGATTAATATTAATAAGACAATTTACAGGAATAATAGATGCAGAATTAAAGTGGAATCAGCTTTGTCACCTGAATTCCACACTACCAAAAGGCTTATTACAAGGCTGTTGCATGTCATCAACACTTCAAAATTTATATCGACATCTGCCTAAGATCCTGATAAAAAAAAATGCAGTAAAATGGGACTAGCATTAGCATTAGTAGAGGCATTTGATGCAAGAAAGCAAGCTTATGAAGCATCAGCCAAAAAAAAAAAAATAATAATAATAAATAAATAAATAAATAAAAAATAACCACTTCCACTTCACCCCTCTGTTCGTTCGAAATACCTGTCCAGCTGAGCCTTAAACTTATTTAGGCTATCAACTTCCACGACAAGGGATGGAAGTCTGTTCCACCAACCAACCACCCGCTGGCTAAAGGCAAATTTCCTCACGTCTATCCTACATCTGTCTTTCCTCAATTTGAATTTATGCCCTCTCAGGTGATTATTCTGAGCAAGAGGAAGAATCCCATCAGCATTGAGCATGCTCAAACCATTCAAGGCTTCATACACCTCTATCAGATCACCTCGCTGGTGCCTAGTCTCCAGACACTGTAATTTGCAAAACTTAAGCCTTTCTTCGTAAGAGCACCCCTTTGTTCCATTCACCAATCTTGTTGCCCTTCTCTGTACTCGTTCCAGCATCTCTACATCCTTCTTGAAATGAGGCCTCCAGACCTGTATACAGTACTCTAAGTGTGGCCTGACCATTGCCTTATACAAGGGAATAATCACCTCCTTATCCCTGCTAGAAAAATTCCTATATATCATCGACAATACACCGTGAGCTACTCTTGCAGCCCGTCTGCACTGCTCAGAAAACTTCATATCTACCTGCTCAACCACCCCCCAGGTCCCTTTCATTTTCTACCACTGTCAATGTAGTACCACAGAGTTGATGCGTTGCTCTGGGGTTGCTGTTTCCCATATGTAGTACTTTACATTTGTCAATGTTAAACTTCATTTGCCACCTCTCAGCCCATCTGCTCAACCTTTACAGATCCTGCTGCAGCAGCATAGCATCAGTAGTGTCCTTAACAACCCTGCCAACCATTGTATCGTCTGCAAACTTGGAATTAAGCTTGATATACTATCATCAGTATAATTTATAAATACAGAAAACAATAATGGACCCAACACTGAACCCTGACGGACTCCACTAATACCATTAATCCACGATGAGCAGTGTCCATTGATTACCACTCTGTCTTCTCCCCCTCATCCACCCCTTTATCCATAGCAGCAATTTGCCTCCAATGCCACACTGCTCCAATTTGTGCAGCAGTCTTCCATGTGCAACAGTATCAAAAGCCTTTCTAAGATCCAAGTATATAATATCAAAGTCATTCCCTGCATCCAGTTCCTTTGTGACTGCATCATAGTATCCAATCATATTGGTCAGGCAAGACTTTTCCTTAACAAAACCGTGCTGTGTCCGAGCTATAACTGAAGTCTTGTCTAGATGATCTGCAGTGCTTCTTCAACCAGTGCCCCATTAATTTTCCTGGAACAGAAGTTAAACTCACGGGTCTATAATTATTTGTGTCAGCCTTTGATCCTCCTTTGTGAATTGGGGTCACATTTGCACATCTCCTGTCGATGGGTACCTCCCCTGAGTCCAAGGAATCTCTCTCATAATTATGGCTAAGGGTTTGCTTACTTCCTTTGCTGCCTCCTTTAATATAACTGGATAGATCCCATCCACCCCAGGTGCCTTTCTTGTGTTTATCTTCAACAATTTCTCCTCCACTTTACACTCAGTTATTACAAGATTATCGAGCTTACCAGAGTTGAATACACCTCTGGTATTCCCCTCGCTGAATAACTTCTCATGTGTGAATGTCGATGCAAAATATTCATTTAGTTTGTTAGCTACCTGAGCAGGATCATCAACAGTTGACCCATTGATATCAAGTGGACCAATCTGATTCATCCTCTTCCGTCTAGAGTTTACATGAGTAAAGAACTCTTTGCTGTTTTTCTTTGCATCCTTTGCCAAAGATTTCTTGTAATCTGCCTTCACCTGCCAAACCTTGAATGGGTTGAGCACGCTGAATTCTGATGGGATCCTTCCACTTGTTCAGATTACGAACCTAAAGGGGCATAAATTTAAATTAAGAAAAGACAGATGCAGATTAGATGTGCGGAAATTTGCCTTTAGCCAGCGGGTGGTTAATTGGCGGAACAAACTTCCATCTGTCGTTGTGGAAGTTAATAGGTTGAATAAATTTAAGGAGGAACTGGACAGGCATTTGGAGGAAATGGTGTGATTTTTTTTTTTTTTTTTTTTTTTTGGCTGATGCTGCATAAGCTCATACACTTGCTTTCTTGCATTAAATGCCACTGCTGCTACTACCTCCTTTGTAACTTGGTTACAGATCAACTTATATCTATCATAGGCTTCTATGTCACATGTTAATTTATATGTATCCTTTGCATTTTTCTTCTCTGCTATATGTCTCATTAGTTCGTCTGACATCCATTTAGGCCTAAACCTTGAACAATATTTCTTAGTTGGTATGTAAAGCCTAGTAGCTTCCAAGGTACGTTCTTTGAATGCTTCCCATTTTGAATTTGCTGTTGGTAACATTATCAGTTGGTCCCACTGTATAGAATTTAAATACTGTCACAGAGCATTGTAGTCGCCTTGACGAAAGCAAAAACCCTTCCCTTTACCCCTGATGGTAGTTATAGCTTTGAGTAAATCCCACTTCAGCACACTGTGATCACTGCCACAAACTCCTAGCATTGGTGTACAAGCAAGTATACATGCACCTGTTCCTATTCTTAGCTACCCTAACACAACCCATGTGTTTACTTGTAATGCAATGACTCCCAGCAGTCTCTGAAATATCCTGCCTCTTGTTTTCCAGGCTGCTGCTGCTCATTCTAATAGAAACCGTGCAAGAATCACTTTCACCTCTACCAGTGGCTATTGTTAATCTATTAGTCCTTGTATCCCCTCAAGCTAGCAGTTTTCTGACCCACCTAACACTGCCTCGATAGCATCAGCACAAATATTCTTGCACCTTTTCTGTTTAAGTGTATCCCATCCCTGTAGAAGCAGTTTCTGCTGTTAACAAGTACAGACCAGGCTGAAAAAAATTCTATCCCTCGAGCCTTGCACAATGTTTCCAGGACTGAATTGATCGACAAGGCTCTCATCATTATTCCCTCCTATGTGTCTGGGCAGAATTGCAGACACTTTCAAATTCAACTCTAATTCACGGCTTTTTTTTCAACATAAAATAGGGCTGACTCTAGAGGAACAAGTAGCAGAAGTGATCACAGAGTTCTGTGGTGGACGATGGAGAGAGAGAGAGAGAGAGAGGTAGCAGCAGTTAAAGGCAAAGGAATAGATTAAAATTTCAGGAAAGTAAATTAAGACCGATTAAGGTGCCATATTTCTTAGTTGGTATGTAAAGCTTAGTAGTTTCCAAGATTAATTCTTTGAATGCCTACCATTTTGAATTTGCTGTTGGTAACATCATCAGTTGGTCCCACCATATAGAATTTAAATACTGTCTCAGAACACCGTAGTCACCTTTACGAAAGCAAAAACCCGTCCCTTTACCCCCCGATGGTAGTTACCTCTTTGAGTAAATCCCACTTCAGCACACTGTAATCACTGCCTATTAGTGGTTACTTTATCTGCAGATTCTTAATGCATGAAGAATCACTACTGATAACACTAGTTTACAAATTTAAGTTTGTTCACTGGCGTTTGAATTTCAATAGGTCCTACTGCCGAAATATGTTGCTGTGATTTCAGATATGACTTAGATTTTTTTCTATCACATCCAGATACATCACAATTTAAGAAATAAAAAAGTATTGTTTTTTATGAAAGTATATAACTTTATTGTATTTAGTAAATGGGGTGCCAATGATTTATCCTGATTGCCTAGTTTTATGTCAAAGTAAGCATAATATGGTTTTTTTACAAAATCGGTAATATTTCACCTTTGCTTTACAGGAACAAAACAACCACATATGTAACAAATTATGTCAGGACTGTTTATACACTTTCTGGTGCCCATACTAAAAGAAAACTAACACACAATGAGAGCTCACGACAGCTTTTACAGGAGCACTGTGACTGCATAAGGGATGTGCCACTTATATAGGCTCTGGGATTGAGTGGACTGTACAAAAAAGTGACTGCATGCTCAGACAAGTTTAACCTGTAATTACACACAGGAGTCTCCCAGACTCCACTCAGAAAATAAAATTCTGGGAATCACAGATGGGCCGGAAGAGCGGGATGGGGGGCCGCCTACCCTCCTGGGTCAAGGTAGGCTACCTTGCAGTGTGTGTAGTTACGGGTTAAACATGCACAATCTGTTGTATTTGAGGCAAATACTTGATACTGATTATGAATAAAAAAAAAAAAAAAGTAAAGTGCAGCCATTATCAACCCACTGCAGGGTGGAAGCCTCCTCAACAATTCATGCTGAGGGAAATGGACCATAATCTGCCACGCTGGTCCAGTGCGGGTTGGCAGATCGACCGTATTCAGCAGTCAGGGGCTTGAACCCCGGTCTACTCAAAGAGCGTGTGCTACTGCACTCCCGCTCCTGCCCACTCGGCTACGGAGGCCGTTTACTGATTATGAATATAGGGGTATAAAACTTGTAAACCATTGCAGAAACAATAGTTATATACACATTTGCATATAATACCTACGTAATATTTTGTTAATGAATTGTGAAAAATCTTTATGTGATAGAAACAAACAGACTTCGGTTTAGTAATCAGTAAACGTGCATAAATAACTGCCACATACTTTTACTCTAACCCCAGATACACTGTAAATCAGTGTAATCAGATCAAGTATTACTCCTAGTTGCCTCCTGAACATGCTGATGTAGAAAACAATCATCCAATAAATCCACAAAAGCCTTTCTATGACAAATTCCAGTCAATATCTGGGAAATTAAAATCCCCTGTTATTAAGACTCTGATTTACTGGTCCACTCTTTCCCTATATAGTTTTTTATTATACTCATCAGAGTCATTAGGCCTATAACACACTTCTACTCTCAATTTTGATCTCCCATTGCTTATGTCACACCAAACTGACTCGACAGTGCACTGTCCAGCGATGTTGAATGGCTGCACTTCCTTGGATTTTGTGTGTTTCTTAACTAATAGCATAACCCCTCCTCCCTTCATATCCTGTCTATCCATCTTGTACACTTTGTACTCCCCAAATAATATGGCTTGTATTAAGTAAGTAGATACCTCACAGAAAGCGAATACAATTGAATTATGGTATACCTTTAAAGCATTAATCACAGAAGCATTCAAGGCATATATACCTTAAAAAAAATACTCATTGAGGATGATTCCAAGTTGGATAAATAATGAAGTTGCCAGATTACCTCAGCAGAATAAGATGACATGGAAAAGTTACAGAGCAATAAAAAGTACTGAAGCCGATAACACCTACAAATTAGCATTAACATTAGTTGAGGCGTACAATGCAAGAAAGCAAGCTTATGCAGCATCAGCCCAAAAAAAAAAAAAAAAAAACCATTTCACCCTTCTATTCACTCTAAATGCTTGTCTGGCTCAGCTTCAGTTGATAGATTTATTTAAATTTATTTAAACTATCAACTTCCACAACAAGAGATGGAAATCTCTTCCAGCAATCAACTACCTGCTGGCTAAAGGCAAATTTCTGCTCATCTATTCTAGAACTGTCTTTCCTCAATTTGAATTTATGCTCTCTCAATTTATGTTCTTAAACCAACCAAGAACCTGTCAGCATTGAGCTTGCTCAACCCGTTTAAGGCCTTATACACCTCAACCAGATCACCTCCCATGTGCTTAGTCTCCATGTGCTGCAATTTGCAGAACTTAGCCTATCTGGTAAGAGCTCCCCTTTTTTCCCCCTCACCAATTTGTTGACCTTCTTTGTACTCGTTCTAGCAACTCTACATCCTTCCTAACATGAGGCATCCAAACCTGTACACAGTATTCAAGGTGGCCTGACCATTGCCTTGTACAATGAAATAATCACCTTCTCCCTGCTAGCAAAACTCCTGTATATCATTGACAAGAATCTGGCAGTTTATCTGCAATGTTCAGGGAACTTCATATCTGACTGCACAATCTTGGGTTACTGCTACCCATATGCAGTAATTTGCATTTGTCAATGTTAAAAATTCAGTTACCACTTTCTCAGCCCATTTGCCCAACTTATCTAGATCCAGTTGCAGTAGCATACTGTCTTTATTGTCATTAACCACCCTGCCGGCTTTTGTATCATCTGCAAACTTTGACATTAAGCTTGATATACTTTTATCAGTATCATTGATGAATACACAAAACAACAATGGGCCCAACACCAAACCCTGGGGAACTCCACTAATAATATTAGTCCATGAAGAACAGTGTCCATTGATTACCACTCGCTGTCGTCTTCCACTCAACCATCCCTTTATCTCTTGTAGCAACTACTTGCCCATAATGCCATACCGCTCCAATCTGTACAGTAGTCTTCCATGTGCAACAGTATTAAAAACTTTCCTGAAATTCAAGGTGTTTTTTTTTTTTTTTTTTTTTTATGAAAACTACAAACACGAGACGTATTAGAACCTATAGTACTTGGTACAGTGCTTGGTTTGGAGGTTGAGAAGATGAAAGAAGATATTTGTTGACATTAAACCTGGACTTCTGTAGACTGTAATTTACAGGAAAGACATATATAAAGGAAGGTTGTTCGCAGTTGAATGAATAAACGAGGAAGAGGAAAAGTTGGTTCAGTGAGTTTGAAGTTGGACAGTAAATGGATATTGGCTGGTGGCGGCATGTGTTTGGACTGCTTTGAAAAAGAGAGTTGGAATTATAGAAGCCAATTCAGAAGAACAGGAAGTATCTGTAGAAAAGGCATGCAGCAGAAACAGTACATCTATGTGACAGTGAGTGAGAGACTCTGTTAGAGAGGAGTTAATTAATTAATCTGACTGCCCTCTTCTGATTGGAATCTAGAAGCCTGAGGGAGGTTTTGGGGCACTGCCCCAGATGTGGGAACAATATTCCATGTTAGGGTGGATTTGCGATTTGTACAGAGTGAACAGCTGTTTGGAGGAAAAGTAACACAGAGAGTAAAAGAGAAAACCAAGTTTTTTAGATGCAGAGGAAGCAGTATTTGTAATGTGCTTGTGCCAAGACAGATTAGAAGTCAATGTAATTCTCAAAAGAGATATCATTTTGCCTAGAAATCGGAGCGTCACCAAAGATAAGCATAGGAGCAGAAGAATCCTTTTTGTGAGGTATAAGACAAGACCGAGTTTTAGAAAGATTGAAATCAAGTAAGCTGTCTTTGCCCCAATGGAGTATTACCTGGAGATTGGCATTTAAGGAATTGGTAGTGGATATTCGAGAAATTAAAGCTGATTGAGCAGAGCAAAATGGAAATTTGAATGCATTGTGCTATCTTCGGCAAAACTATGGATAGGATTTCCAGTCAATGGAAGAAGGTCATTGATATACAAGAGGAAAAGAGTGGGGGAAAGAATTGAACCTTGGGGGACACCGGCATTAGTGGAGAAGTTAGAAGACAGATAGCCATCTACGATCACCCTCAGTGAGCGATCAGAGAGAAAACTGGATAACAAATTACAGAAAACAGTTGGCAAACCATAAGATGGAAGCTTGTTTCGAAGACCTTTATGCCAAACACTATCAAAAACCTTTGAGACAACAAGAGCAACTGCTTGTGTTTCACTGAACTTTTCAGTTGAATTTGTCCATAAATGGGTAACATAAGCCAGAATATCACCAGTGGATAGACACTGATGGAATCCATACTGGCCATCGTCGATCAGACGGAAGGTTTCTGAGTAGGTTAAGAGTTGGTTAATGGAGAAATCAATTAACCAATTGATTTCTCCATTACTTTAGAAAGAGGAGAAGTAATTGAAATGAGATGATAATTGGATAGGAAGGACTTGTCACCCTTTTGAGGAACTGGCTGGATAGGAACAAATTTCCAAGCTGAAGGAAAAACACCTTTGGAATAAGAAAGTGAAAAAAAGGCGGCAAAGAATGGGAGTAAGTTCAGGAGCACAGGTTTTGAGAACAAGTGTAGAAATACCACTGGGACCTGAAGCTTCCTTAGCATCAAGATTCGTCAAAATCTTTCAGACATCCTTTTCACGAAAGACCAGAGGAGGCATTGAATGTAGCACGTTGGGAATGGCGGGGGGTGTTTTACTAAGATCATTAATATATAAGTTGGAAGAAAATGGGATGCTAGCAGGTCAGCTTTATCTTTGGCTCTAGTAACAATAGAACCATCTGGTTTTGACAGTGGGTGGAGCAGAGATGGGCAAAAGTTGCAGCCAGTAGTTTTGACAAGAGACCAGAATGCTCGGCTACCATTAGGGCAAGAAGCAAGTTTTCGACTCTTAGCCTGTTCAAAATCTAATTTTGACTGAATAATGACTGTTTTACAATTGTTGCGAGCTTTTGTGTCGGCAGAAAATGAAACTGAAGAATTGGAAACAAGCCAATTAAGATATGCAACGTTCTTCTCTTGATCATCCTTAGCACATTTATTGAAAAACCAAGGTTTAGATAAAGGACGACATTTTTAAGTTGAGAGTGGAATAAAGGATTCCATTTCTACAAGAATAATTTCACTAATGCGATCTGAGGAAATGTTGACATCAAAACATTTTAAACAATAATCCGAATAAGGAGGAGAAGAAAATAAATCTCACAGATCATTCCATTTTGCATTCTTGTAATTCCAAACAATACGAGGTTGGGAATAGCCATGAGATAAAGGCTCCATTGGAGAAGAGACAATAACCATGTTGTGATGTGAGGTGCCTAAAGGACCACTCACTTTGACCGTTTACTTAGAAGGGTTGTTTATGAGAAAAAGATCAAGCATGTAGGCCAGGCCCGGGCAAACTATGGCCAGCAGGCCTCATGCGGTCCGCTGCACATTTTTGTGCGGCCCGCGAGCTTTAATGGTATTTTCGAAAAAAGTTTACTTATTTTATGCCTTTTGCGACGCCTTTTTGAAAAATAAATTTGGGTATGTAATAATACATTATAGAATCTGTTGACTCGTAAATTGTTTTATCATCTCTGTATTGTTCAAATTGAGATAGAAGTTGAAATTGTGCGCGAACCGGAGCGAACCCACGGGTGCTTTTATAACGGTATAATTTGAAAAATGTTTAACAGTAACAGAGTTGAAAAATGCTTAACAAGATATAATTTACAATGGAACAAAATGGTCAGTGTAACAACTGACGGAGCAGCATATTTGACAGGTAAAAATGTTGGAGTGTTAATGAAAATTAAGGATAAAATTTGTGAAAATTATCCTGATTATAATTTAATTACAATTCATTGTATTAAAAATCAACAATTATTATGTAAAAATGTGTTAAAAGTTGAACATGTCACATCTTGTATTATTAAACTAGTAAATTAAATACGATCGAGGGGCCTGGAACACAGACAATTCGTTTAAGATATTGAATTAGAGTACACAGATATTCCTTATCATAGCCAAATTCGATGGCTTAGGTTAGGAAAAGTTCTTCGGCGAGTATTGGATCCTAAAGATGACATCGTTCTATTTTTAAAACTGAAAAATATGGACCTTCCCAAATTAACTAACTGGATTTGTGATTTTGCGTTTACCCTGAACATCGTGACACACTTAAATACTTTCAACACTGTGTTACAAGAGAAAAATTTATACACCCATGATATGGTAAAAAGTTTGAATGGATTTCAATTAAAACTCCAGTTGTTCCTTCAATATTTATTGACTAACAAGGTAGACCACTTTCCAACCATGAAGTTGCTGAAGATTCCAGAAAGTAAATTTGAAAAATATTGTGAAATTATCAACACTGAATGACGACTTTTCACGAAGATTTGACGACTTCCGAAAAATTGAGACAAGTTTGGCAATAGTGCGCGACCCATTTTCAATAGAAATAGTGCACCAAGCAGTGGCGGATTTCCGCACAGGCGCACAAGGCGCACGTCTGGGGCCTCTTAAATCGAGGGGGCCTCAAATCTCAGATCTCAAAAAAAATAAATAAATAAAATTGTTTCATTTAAAATTTTTACACTCATCTTTATTACCGTTACTGAATAAAACTCTTATGCGAATATCCCCACATATTATACGAAATATCTATGCAAACTAAGTGAATCTGAAGTAGAATACATATCATTAATGCTAGATTCTATGTAATAATTTTATGTATTAATGTTAGATTTTGGAGGGATGGTAGTTCTCATTTTTTCATTTAAACATTAATTAAAATATGTATGAAAGAACTGCACAACCAAAATGATTAAAACCGCAACACCAAATCTAGAGCGCGTGCTATAGTAAAAACGTGCACGTAGAATGCACACTGTAGTGGTACTGAAAATATTTAGGGGAGGGCCTCAAAATTGAATTGTGCCTGGGGCCTCTCACGCTAAATCCGTCACTGGCACCAAGTGAACCACAACTTCAGATTATAGATCTGCAGTGTGATACCGGTTTAAGGGAATTGCACCGTCGTGAGGAAATCTGTAAATTTTACAATACTCTAAATTCGACGAACTTAAAGATTTTGCCCGAAAAATGTTGGTTATTTTTGGATCAACCTACATATGTGAACAAACATTTTCGATCATGAATCTAAATAAAAATTCTTTACGATCAAGCATCACCGATGAACATTTACAAGCAGTTTTAAGAATCTCAACTACAAAATTAACACCTGAAATTAAAAAAATGTTAAAAGATGTAAAACAGTTCCATTCATCTCATTAAATTCTTGATTGTAAGAGAATTTTTTTTTTATGTTATATTTCTTCTTCATGATAAAAAAATAATATATATCTAAAAATAGTATTTTACGTGCGGCCCGCCTTCTTTTCGAATTCCTAATGTGCCCCTTCAGCCAAAAATTTGCCCAGGCCTGATGTAGGCTGTTTGACACAATGTTTAGGATTGTCCGGTATTCTTGGATGACCTTGCACAATGTGTGCAAGGTCATCAGTAATTGCAAAAGCCTCAGCATCTTAGCCAGCTGGATCGGTGTGACTTGAAAACGGAAGCCAGCTGGAGTAATGAACATTAAAATCACCAATGAACATTACCTCACTGTTAGGAAAGTTAGACTAGAGGAAGTCAAAGAGCTCCAAGTGATTAGTGGAGTTGGAAGAACGGTAGATGAATTTTGACACAATGAGGTAAAGAGATTTTAAGCCAGAGAAGATCGAAAAGAGGAGATTCCAAATTACCAAGTCTCTGACAGGGAATATCAGAATGGACATTTGCACAAGTACCACCTTTCGGGCGAATAATTTGGGCAACTGAGGTGAGTAGTAGTTCAGTCAACCGATAACTGAGATTCTGTCAGAAAAAGTACATGGGGTTTGGCAGACTGCAAGTGGAAATTGACATCGTTGAGATTAGAATTGAGACCACGTATATTTGTGAAATGAACTAGGAAGTGTTTGGGAGGTTTAGATCTGTTCGCAGATAAGCTTATTCTATTAGTTTGACAATTCATGGTGTATTCAATAGTAAGAAAAAGTGGGGGGGGGGGACATGCTGTATGAAGTAATGGAATTTTTGGATATGCCATACACATGGTAAGAATTTACCCAGATACTTGACATAACGTGGCCTCGACAATGCATACACACTACTCGAACTCCCTCCAGAACCTACAGAGTAGAGGTAGCAAAATTATACTCTAGCTGATCCAGACGTCTCCTAAGAGTTACTCATAGGTTCGGTCAAGTGTACTGTCTAGAGGAGATAGGTAAGGGTTGACCGGAACTTAGCTCTGCAGACTAAACATGGGTTCCACCACTTCAAGCCTCCAATAAGCAAAGTTGTGGTATTTCACCGGTTAATGAGAGTCATCTACCATCTAGTATTGCCTAGTAACACAGAGGAGTGGCATTTCTCCATGTGGTGTGGGCGCCACACCTCGACTCCTGCTCACGTTGGTTCACACCTGAGTGGTCAACCTCAGTGTGCTTGTGCATGGAGGTTATATCTAGGATTACTAACAGTCCCACCATCATGAAGGTGCAAGCAGAGAATTTAGCTGTCAAATGGACCCATTTCGGCCACACTTTGCCGAAATTGGGTCCATTTGACTTGAATATCACCCAAATATCAGTTCCATCAGTGTTTTAAACTCCCAGGTAGCAAGTACAGCTTGTCCAGCATATCTCAGAGAATGCCTGTGACAACCTCACGGACCAAAGTTATATGATATCAAAATTATTTTTTGCATCCAGTTCCTTTGTGACCAGTATCCAATCAATTTGTTCAGAAAAGAATTCTCCTTAACAAACCAATGCTGTGTCTGAATTATTTCTGCTGTCTTGTCTAGATGATCGTGTAGTGCTTTTTTATCCAGTGACTCCATTATGTGGAACACAAGTTAAACTAACAGATCTGTTTGGTTTTATTTTTTTTTTTTTTAGGAGCATTAGCAACTAAGGCCATATTGCTCTGGGATATGCGGTGGTTATTCCCTGACCTTTCTGCATCCTCCGTATTTGGTGGTGACGGGCTCGAACCCCGGTCTAATCAAGAAGCGTGTGCTACGCACTGCTGCTCCTTCCCACCTGGCTACGGAGGCACCCCACTAACAGATCTGTAGTACTTTTCAACTTTTGAACGACCTTTGAGAACTGGCGACACATTTGCACACCTCCAGTCCACGGGGACCTCCCTGATTCCAAGATTAGATTCTCATTATTGTGGCTAAGGGTTTGCTTACTACCTCTGCTGTCTCCTTTAATATAACTGGGTAGATCCCATCCACCCCAGGTGCCTTCCTTATGTTTAACAATTTCTCCTGCACGTTTCAGTTATTACAAAGCTCCCTGTTCGACTGTTAAGCTTCTAGCATTCCCCTCCTTGAATAACTCCTCGTGTGTGAATGTAGATGCAGAATACTCATTCAGTTTATCAGCTACCTGAGCATGATCTTCAATAGTCAAACCATCTACGTTAGGTGGACCAATGTGATTCATCACTTTTCTTCTAGAGTTTATATAAGTAAAGAACTCTTTGTTATTTTTCTTTGCATATTTTGCCAATGATTTCTCGTAATCTGCCTTCGCCTGCCTAACTTCCTTTGTGACCTGATTACAAATTAGCTTATATCTGCCATAGGCTTCAGTGTCTCCTGATAATTTATATGCATCCCGTACATCAGGCCTGACGTAGCCGAGTGGTCAGGAGCGAGAGTTCATAGCACACGTTCCTTGAGTGGACAGGGGTCCAAGCCCGTGACTACTAAATACGATAAATATTTGTATTGACGATTTATTGTAAACTCTACTGACTTGGTTGTCATGCCGGAGTATAAACAGAAAATTTACTTTATTTATTTTTCTTCTCTGCCACAAGCCTCATTAATTCATCTGACATCCATTTAGGCCTGAACCTTGAACAGTATTTCTTAGTGAGTATGAAAAGCCTAGTATCCTGCAAGAGTCATTCCTTCAACTCTTCCCATTTAGAATTCACCATTGGTAACACAATCAGTTGATCCCACTGTATAGAATTTAAAAACTGTGTGAGACTACTGTAGTCACCTTTATAAAAGCAAAAGCTCTTCCCTTTACCCTTGATGGTAGTTACATCTGTAAGTGGAGGCTACATCAGTACACTGTGATCGCTGTCAACTAGTAGTTCCTTTATCTGCAAATTCGTAATGCATGAATAATCACTGCTGATAATTAGATCGATTATTACTTCCTCTGGTTGCCTCTTTAACATGTTGCTGTAGAAAACAGTCACATCCAATAAATCTACAAAAGTTTTGCTTATGTGCGAGCAACCAAGCCACAAGTTCCAGTCATTATTTGGAAAGTTAAAATCCCCATTATAAGACATTCTTATTTACTGGCCCACTGTATTTCTCTGCACAATTGCTCATTGTACTCATAAGATTCATTAGGTCTATAATTGCAACCTATAACACACACCTACTTGCATTTTCCCTTTCCCAGTGTTTATGTCACAACACACTGATTCACCCCGTACATTGTCTACCAAATTTAATTGGATGCACTTCCTTAGATTTTTATATTTGTTAACTAACACCATAATCCCTTCCCCGTTGCTGGCCTGTCTATCCTTTCTGTACACATTGTACTCCCCAAATTCCAATTCTGCACTGCTTATATCTGTGTGACACCATGTCTTTGATATCCCAACAATATCCACCTTTGATGTCTTGACGCATTTCAAAGTCATCAAATTTATTAACTATACTTCTAGCATTGGTGTTCATGCAAGTATACATGCACCTTTTTTGGCACTAATGATATTAAGAGTAGGAGACCGGCAGAATTACTCAACAAGTACAGGTCACTGTTGAAAAAAAGCCGAGAATTAAAGTTGAACTTGAAAGTGTCTGCAATTCTGCCCAGACACGATAGGAGGGAGTATATGATGAGAGCCTTGTCGATCAATTCGGCCCTGGAAAGATTGTGCAAGGCTCAAGGGGTAGAATTTTTTTCAGCCTGGACTGTACTTGTTAACAGGAGAGATTGCTTCTACAGGGATGGGATACACTTAAATAGAAAGGGTGCAAGAATATTTGCTGATGCTATCGAGGCAGTGTTAGGTGGGTCAGAAAACTGCTAGTTGGGGGGGATACAAAGACTAATAGTTTAACAGTAACCGCAGGCAGAGGTGAAGGTGATTCTTGCACAACTTCTATTAGAATAAGAAGCGACCTGGAGCGAGGGGTGTTGGGGGTTTCAGGGACGGATGGCAGTCATCCTGGAATAGTTGGGTATATGGGATGTGTTAGGGTAACAAGGAATAGGCATAGGAGCATGTATGCTTGCATGTATACCAATGCTAGAAGTATAGTAAATAAATTTGATGAATTTGAAGTGTTGGTCAAGACATCAAAGGCGGATATTGTTGGGATAGCAGAGACGTGGTGTCACAAAGATATAAGGAATGCAGAACTGGAATTTGGGGAGTACAATGTGTACAGAAAGGATAGACAGGACAGAAAGGGAGGAGGTGTTATGCTGTTAATTAAGAAAAACATAAAATCAAAAGAAGTGCATCCAGTTTATATAGATGGACAGTGCACTGTTGAGTCAGTTTGGTGTGACATAAGCACTGCAAAAGCAAAGATAAGAGTAAGAGTGTGTTATAGGCCTAATGACTCGAATGAGTACAATGAACAATTGTACAGAGAAATAGTGGGCCAGTAAATCAGAATGTCTTATAATGGGGGATTTTAACTTCCCAGATATTGACTGGAACTTGTGGGTTGGTCACTCACACACTAGTCAGACTTTTGTGGATTTATTGGATGATTGTTTTCTGCAGCAGCATGTTCGAGAGGCAACCAGAGAAAGTAATACTCTTGATCTGGTTATCAGCAGTGATCATTCGTGTATTAAGAATTTGCAGATAAAGGAACCACTAGGTGGCAGTGATCACAGTGTGCTGAAGTGGGATTTACTCAAAGAGGTAACTACCGTCAGGGGTAAAGGAAAGGGTTTTTGCTTCCGTAAAGGGGAGTACAGTGGTCTCAGACAGTTTTTAAATTCTAAGTGGGAAGCATTCAAGGAATTAATCGTGGAAGCTACTAGACTTTTCATACCGATGAAGAAATATTGTTCAAGGTTTAGGCCTAAATGGTTATCAAATGAACTAATGAGACTCGTGACAGAGAAGAAAAATGCATGGGATGCATATAAATTATCAGGCGACGCAGAAGCCTGTAGCAGATATAAGCTAGTCTGTAATCAGGTCACAAAGGAGGTTCGGCAGGCAAAGGTGGATTACGAGAAATCTTTGGCAAAAGATGCTAAGAAAAACAGCAAGGATTTCTTTACTTATATAAACTCTAAAAGGAAGGGGCTGAATATGATTGGTCCACTTGACATCGATGGTTCGACTGTTGATGATCCTGCTCAGATAGCAAACAAACTGAATGAGTATTTTGCATCTACATTCACACGTGAGGAATCATTACAGTTTGAAAATGGAAGAAGGTTATCAAATTGTAGCAGTGTGCTTAATGATTTTGTAATAACTGAGAACAAAGTGGAGGAGAAATTGTTGAAGTTTAACATAAGAAAGGCACCTGGGGCGGATGGGATCTATCCAGTTATATTAAAGGAGGCGGCAAAGCAACTAAGCAAACCCTTAGCCATAATTATGAGAGCATCCTTGGATTCAGGGGAGGTTCCCACGGACTGGAGATGTGCAAATGTATCCCCAATTCACAAAGGAGGTTCGAAGGGTGACACGAATAATTACAGACCAGTTAGTTTAACTTCTGTTCCGGGTAAAATAATGGAGTCACTGGTTAAAGATGCATTGCAGGATCATCTAGACAAGACTGCAGCAATAATTCAGACACAGCATGGGTTTGTTAAGGGAAAGTCTTGTCTGACAAATTTGATTGGTTATTATGATGTGGTCACAAAGGAACTGGATGCAAAAAATAATTTTGATATCATATACTTGGATTTCAGGAAAGCTTTTGACACTGTTGCGCATGGAAGACTACTGTACAAATTGGAGCAGAATGGTATTAAGGGTAAGTTGCTACAATGGATAAAAGGATGGTTAAGTGGGAGAAGACAGAGGGTGGTAATCAATGGGTGCTGCTCTTCGTGGACTAATGTTATTAGTGGAGTCCCACAGGGTTCGGTGTTGGGTCCACTGTTGTTTTGTATATTTATCAATGATATTGATGAAGGTATATCAGGCTTAATGTCGAAGTTTGCAGATGACACGAAGGTTGGCAGGGTTGTTAATGACAGTAATGGCAGTGTGCTACTGCAACAGGATCTAGATAATTTGGGCAGATGGGCTAAGAAGTGGCAACTGAAGTTTAACCTTGACAAATGCAAAGTACTGCATATGCGTAGAAGTAACCCCAGAGAAACGTACCAACTGTGTGGTACTACACTTAAGGTGGTAGAAAATGAAAAAGACCTGGGAGTAATTGTGCAGTCAGATATGAAGTTTTCTGAGCAATGTAGACAGGCTGCTAGGGCAGGTCATGGGGTTTTGTCAATGATATATAGGAATTTTGCTAGCAGGGAAAAGGAGGTGATTGTCCCTCTGTATAAGGCAAGGTCAGGCCACGCCTTGAGTACTGCGTACAGGTCTGGAGGCCTCATTTTAGGAAGGATGTAGATTTGCTTGAGCGTGTACAGAGAAGAGCAACACGATTGGTGAGGGGAATGAAGGGATCCTCTTACCAAGAGAGGCTTAAGTTCTGCAAATTGCAGTGGCTGAAGACTAGGCACCTGCGCGGTGATCTGATTGAGGTCTATAAGGCCTTGAATGGGTTGAGCACGCTGAATTCTGATGGGATCCTCCCACTTGTTCAGAATACGAACCTACGGGGACATAAGTTCAAATTAAGAAAGGATAGATGTAGAATAGATGTGCGGAAATTTGCCTTTAGCCAGCGGGTGGTTAATTGCTGGAACAAACTTCCATCTGTCGTTGTGGAAGTTGATAGGTTAAATAAATTTAAGGAGGAACTGGACAGGCAATTGGAGGGTATGGTGTGATTTTTTTTTTTTTTTTTTTTTTGGCTGATGCTGCATAAGCTCCTACACTTGCTTTCTTGCATCAAGTGCCACTACTACTCTTAGTTACCCCAACACAGCCCATATATTTACTTGTTCCCATATATGACTCCCAGTCCTGTGAATCTCCAGGAACTTGCTTATCAGGCTGCTGCTGCTGCTCATTCCAGTAGAAGAATAGCAAGAATCACTTTCACCTTTGCCTGCTGCCACTGTTAATCTTTCGATCTGTGTATCTCCCCAAGCTAGCAGTTTTCCAACACACCTAACACTGCCTCGATAGCATCAACAGATATTCTTGCACCCTTTCTATTTAAGTGTACCCCATCCCTGTAGAAGCAGTTTCTCTTGTTAACAAGAACAGACCACGCCTTGTACAATATCTCCAGGGCCAAATCGATTGACAAGGCTCTCATAATATATTCTCTCCTGTCGTGTCTGGGCTGAATTGCAGTCACTTTCAAATTCAACCCTAGCTCGCTTCTTTTTTTCAACATCGGCCTGTATTTGTTAATTAAATCTATAGATCTTTTACTCTTAAGGTCATTAGTCAATGTGTACAACAATATCACCTTTTGTGCCCTTAAAAGATGATATCTGTTCTACAACATCATCAAACTTTGTCCCTGGCAGACATACCATGGTTCTCTTTCACCTATCCTTTTTATATAATATATTCCCCGTCTCCCTGACAATATTCACCAACAATAACTAGTTCCTGTTGGACCAGTGCATTCTGCCTTGGAGGTTGCTTCTGTGTTGCCTGATGCACAGGAATGTGCTCTAGCTTTGAGTTGAGCTGTTGAGAGCTTGTAGAGCCCCTTATTAATTTTTTTCTAGGACATATGTCCTATACCTCAAACTCTCATAGATGCCCATCAGAATGCTGAGTTGGCACCTAATTTCTTGATACTCTAGGCACTGAGCACACACACACGCACATGTGCGCGCGCACACACACACACACACACACACGCACACACACACACACACACACACGCGCACACACACACACACACACACATACTCCTTTGCTAGATCGTGTTGTGTTCTAGAAATGTCTGCAGACATTTTACACTTCGCACATTTTTTGAGACTGATGTGTTGGAGAATCGTCCCCTTAATTTCTCCACCGAGCCACAGCACTCCTGCTAATCTGTGATTGTCACTTCACAGCTCTAGGCTGGGTCATGAATTTTGGTTAAATACAATTTAATTAGCTGTGAAATTTAATAAGATTAATAAATTTTATTGATTAATTGATAATACTATACTAAGCTAATAGATTCCTAATACAGTGCTAAGTGTTACGCTGCCTGGTTTTTCGTTATACCTTATGCTATCAGTTCATGATATAAATTATGCTATTTCAGTTTTTTTTTTTTTTCTTTTTTTTTTTTGTTGGTGCATTGGCTTCTGTGGCCTTATTGCAACTCCCAAAGTTTTTGCATTTTGTACTCTGATCCAAGCCCGAGGCGAGATTCGAACCAGGACCTTTGGGTTGCCAGGCAGGCACTTTACCCACCCGGCTAGCCCAGTTGGCCACACTATTTCATATCGACTGTGACAATGGCAGCAAGTTCAGTTATATTGGTGCCAACACTGGTACGAGCATTGAGTTGTAACTTAAAAAATCACTAGTTAAATTTAAAAAAATAAGCTAATGAATGCTATTAAGCCTATTTAATATCTTTGTAGAACACAATGTAGTGTATGTGTGTTAATTGTGTGATGGCACCAGGGGTTTCCCCTTCTCAGTGTTGTGTACTCTGTTTTTGTGACACAGAACTCTGTGGAGGCCAGAGATTTAAAAAATGTGTGGGGAGTGGAATGTTGTGTAGCATTATGTTCTGTTGTTTCTCTGACCATTTAGCCATTGGGCCCCTATTGGGACCCACCGTTGCCTACACTTTGCCACAAGGAGGTAGGTCAGGTACCCAGTAGATTATTTAAGTACTCTGGTGGTGCCCACTGAGAATAAGTAACAATAGTCTTCTCTTTTAGTGAAGCATTACTTATTCGAGGCAATGCAATACATGATAACTTGTTAAGGAAGAGCACAATATTGAGATACAGATAAAATGATGCACTTCACACTACTAACGTAATTTTTTTTTAAAGAGTTGTCTATGGTGTGTTTACACCAATTAAATTATTTTTTTAAATTTAATTATATATATATATATTATTTTTATTTTTTTTCACTCATTCATTCATCTTTTTTTCTCACACACTGGGGGGGGGGGGGTGCAATGGTGTTAATGTAAATTTAATACTAATGCATAATAGTTAAATAAGTAAGAATATAAATGATTGAACTGTAACATTTATGCTTTGTTTTCTTTTTCTCACACAGTTACACTCATTCATCCTGCTGGCATTCATTTCATATGTTCGACTCTTGCTTTCTACACTGCACTCTCTGCGCACCTCAACTTACTGTTATTCTTCAGTTGTGGTGCAGGCCAAGCCACAAGTTTTTTGCAGGCCAGGGGAGAATTTTTTTTTTTTTTTTTTTTATGAGAACCCCAAACACGAAAGGTATCAAAACCTATAGTACTTAGTACCATGAATGGGTTGAAGGAGAAGTATGGGGAGAGGGGGGGATGCCGGAAACTTTGCTCTAGAGACTAAACATGGGTTTCACCACTTCAAGCCTCCAATAAGCAAAGTGGTGGTATTTCACCGGTTGATGAAAGTCATCTACCACCTGAATGCAGTGATAGTGTTTGTGTTGTTTGTAAATGTTTGGTAGAATGTATAAAGTAGTGTAAGTTATTATTAATTTTGTATTCTTTCGGCCAATTACATTTGCTCTTCCACTCATTCCCATTCACCATAACACTCATTCGCGCTCTCTTTTCCCCCATGCTGGGTCACTCTTTCTTTCACCAAAACTGACATTTATTCCCTTTTTCAATAATTCCTAATTCACTCTTTCACTCAATGCCCAGTCTGTCAATTCTGTCTTTCATTCTCATTCATACTACATTGCATCCCCTTGCTACTCGCTTACTGATATTTTTCAGCTAATCTGCTTCTCTGGCTGCCTCTACACTCCCTCCCCTAAATAAATAATTATTTGGTGTGGGACCCCAGGTTCCTAAACATGGCAGGTAGTCCTGGGGGTACCCAGGTCAATCCGGTTTTGTCGTGTCAGGGCACAGAATACTGCTATCTTGACAGTTTTTAAGTCATCGTCTGGGTGTGGTGGGAGACATGGGCAATTTTAACTATTGATTATTAGTTAATTGCTGGGCGGCTCAATTGCTGTTCTTTGGATAGCTTTGTGCATTTCAAAAACTTTCTGTGTGTGAAGGATGTAAAGGCTTTATACTTTTCCTCTTCTATGATAAACAGGTGTTCTTCTCCCCTGGGAAGGGGACCATCTGTGCTATTAGCTCTGTTCTGGGGGTGTCATAAATTATACATTCATATAGAATGTATGACCAGTCTTCATTCTCGCTAGAGGTGCAGTTAGGGTGATCAGTCAGCCCTAAGGAGGTTAGTTTCACTTTTAGGAAGCCGTGACCTGTCAGTATAAATGTTGCAAAAAGTCCAGGGGGCATACCATTCAATGACTTTAGGCTAACCATTGCCAGCCATGGCAGACACCTTTTGGTAACCAGACCTCTATAGTTTCCTGCTCCCACTTTGTTTGCCATAGCTCATGGAGCTTTGTGGCTATTCTTTTTTTTTTTTTTAGCATTAAAGGTGTTGGCTGTATCAAGGGCTATCCCCAGAAATTCTGTGGGTATGCCCTTTTTAAGTCTATAATACAAGCCTCTTTTGGCTACCTCCAGGTAAAGTGGGAGGGCTCTGGACAGCAACTGTAGCATAGATGTGCTTACTGAGCGATATGCTCTGGTAATAGTGAGAAATATTGTCCTTTGTATCGATTGTAATTTATTCCTATTTCTTACTATGGCCGAGCGGGTGAACCACACACACCGGCTCCATAGGTGATAATAGGTAGTAACATTGTGCTTTATATGTTTGCCAAGGTCCTTCTTTTGAGCCCCTAGTCTGATCGACTGATCCCTGGCAATCATACCTGCATAATTTCTCACTTTCTTTAAGTAGGTCAAATGGGGATAAAAAGTTGATTTTAAATCGAAGACTACTCCACGATATTTTAGTTCTGTTACCATTTTTTTGTAGTTGTGTTAATTTTGATTTGTGGACATCTTCTAATGTCCAAATTGCCTTTTAGAAGTATTTGTTTTTTGTTTTTTTCTGGTGATATTTTGAGCATGTTCATTTGTGCCAACTCCTGCAGCTGCAAGAGGGCACATTTGATCTTTGCTCTACAACCACTCTCGTGTTTCCTTTTACAAGGAAAATCATGTCATCTGCAAAGGCCAAGCTTTCCACAAGCCCAGATCCAATGTCAGAAATTCGTCCAGAACAATATTCCAGAAGAAAGGGCCAAGGATTGAACCCTGTGGGCAGCCTTTATTCACAGAGCGTATTAATTCCTGGGACCTTGTGCGTACTGAGACACTTCTGTCTGTAAGGTAGTTGTTTATTACCTTATAGAGGTTTGTGGGGCATTTGCCTGGCGGAGTCTCCTAAGGACACTAGTCCACCAGAGTGAACTAAATGCTCTAGCAAAGTCAATGGAGATGGACAACATATATTTCTCCTCTGAGTTTTTAACTGTTGTCAGCAGGTGGAGCATGGATCCTCCGTAGAGTTTCCCTGCTTAAAACCATACTGATTGTTGGAATGTAAACCTGCTTCCGTGTAGTATTGAGCTAATTTGCTATATAATAATCTTTCGTATATTTTCCCTAGTACAGTGAGTAGGGCTATTGGTCTATATGATTTAGGATCAGTAGGGAGTTTCTCAGGGTTTTTGAGAATTAATCTCAATGCTGCTTTCTTCCATATTTTTGGGAATATACCTTCTGTCATACAGTTATTATATAGTGCTATTAATTTATTTGGTGCTATTTCCACTAATATTTTGATAATCTGAACCTCTAAGAGATCAAAACCTGGGAATTTATTGTTTTTGGTTTTAGATAGTGCTATTTCTATGTCTTGTACGGTAAACAGAAGTTCTATATTGCCATTGTCATATTCAGCGTTTTCTTTTATAATGTCTGGCTGGGTGGGGGAATGATCCTTGGTTTCAGTCTGAATAATACTGTCTAGGATGTTAATTACAGAATTCACCCAACACAGGGTTGGGGTTCCATCTGGTTTGACAGTAGTTTCTAAGACATCTCTTGGCAGTTTGTTAGTCACTATTCTGTAGACAACTCCCCAAGTGTTATAGTTTCCAGTAGTTCCCACCAAGTGCCTCCAGCATTCATTTTTCTTGTCTCTTATGAGGGCTGTGTACTGATTGCTGAGAGTTATATAAGAATCTTCAAAAGGTGATATAGTTGTACACGTTGGCACTAATAATATTAAGAGTAGGAGACTGGCAGAATTACTTAACAAGTATAGGTCACTGTTGAAAAAAAGCTGTGAATTAGGATTGAATTTGCAAGTGTCTGCAATTCTGCCCAGACACAATACGAGGGAGTATATGATGAGAACCTTGTCGATCAATTCGGCCCTGGAAAGATTGTGCAAGGCTCAAGGGGTAGACTTTTTTTCAGCCCGGTCTGTACTTGTTAACAGGAGAGACTGCTTCTGCAGGGATGGGATACACTTAAATAGACAGGGGGCGAGAATATTTGCTGATGCTATCGAGGCAGAGTTAGGTGGGCCGGAAAACTGCTAGCTCGGGGGGATACAAGGATTAATAGATTAACAGTAGCCACTGGCAGAGGTGAAAGTGATTCTTGCACTGTTTATGTTGGAATGAGCAGCAGCCTGGAAACCAAGATGCAGGATATTTCAGAGACTGCTGGGAGTCATTGCGGTACATGTAAACACATGGGTTGTGTTAGGGTAGCTAAGAATAGGAACAGGTGCATGTATACTTGCGTGTACACCAATGCTAGGAGTTTGGTAAATAAATTTGATGAATTTGAGGTATTGCTCAAAACATCAAAGGCAGATATTGTTGGGATATCAGAGACGTGGTGTCACACAGATATAAGGAATACAGAACTGGAATTTGGGGACTACAATGTGTACAGAAAGGATAGACAGGATAGGAAGGGAGGAGGGGTTATGCTATTAGTTAAGAAACACACAAAATACAAGGAAGTGAAGCCAGTCGACATTGCTGGACAGTGCAGTGTGGAGTCAGTTTGGTGCGACATAAGCATTGGGAGATTAAAATTGAGAGTAGGAGTGTGCTATAGGCCTAATGACCCTGATGAGTATAATGAGAAACTGTACAGGGAAATAGAGTGGGCCGGTAAATCAGAGAGTCTTATAATGTGGGATTTTAATTTCCCAGATATAGACTGGAATTTGTGGGTTGGTCACTCACACACACTAGCAAGGCTTTTGCGGATTTATTGGATGACTGTTTTCTACATCAGCATGTTCGGGAGGCAACTAGAGTGAGTAATACTCTTGATCTGATTATCAGTAGCGATTCTTCATGCATTAAGAATCTGCAGATAAAGCAACCACTAGGTGGTAGTGATCACAGTGTGCTGAAGTGGGATTTACTCAAAGAGGTTACTATCATCAGGGATAAAGGGAAGGGTTTTTGCTTTCGTAAAGGCGACTACGATGGTCTGAGACAGTATTTAAATTTTATACAGTGGAACCAACTGATGATGTTACCAACAGCAAATTCAAAATGGGAAGCATTCAAAGAACTTATCTTGGAAGCTACTAGGCTTTACATACCAACTAATAAATATTGTTCAAGGTTTAGGCCTAAATGGATATCAAACGAACTAATGAGACATGGCAGAGAAGAAAAATGCATGGGATACATATAAATTAATAGGTGACATAGATATAAGCTGGTCTGTAACCAAGTCACAAAGGAGATTAGGCAGGCAAAGGAAGATTATGAGAAATCCTTGGCAAAGGATGCAAAGAAAAACAGAAAAGTGTTCTTTACCTATGTAAACTCTAGAAGGAAAGGGATGAATCAGATTGGTTCACTGGATGGTTCAGCAGTTGATGATCCTGCTTAGGTGGCTAACAAACTAAACAAGTATTTTGCACATGAGGAGTTATTCAGGAAGGGGAATGCCAGAGGTGAAGTAAACTCTGGCAGTGAGCTAGACGATTTTGTAATAACTGAGAGGAAAGTGGAGGAGAAATTGTTGAGGATAAACATAAAAAAAGCACCCGGGTGGATGTGATCTATCCAGTTATATTAAAGGAAGCAGCAAAGGAAGTAAGCAAACCCTTAGCAATAATTATGAGAGCTTCTTTGTACTCAAGGGAGATACCCATAGACTGGAGATGTGCAAATGTGATCCCAATTCACAAAGGAGGATCAAAGACTGACACAGGTAATTATAGACCTGTGAGTTTTTCTGTTCCAGGAAAATTAATGGAGGCACTGGTTAAAGAAGCACTGCTGTATCATCGAGAGAAGACTTCAGTTATAGCTCGGACACAGCATGGTTTTGTTAAGGGAAAGTCTTGCCTGACCAATTTGATTGAATGCTACGATGCAGTTACAAAAGAACTATGCCGACCGGGCTAGTCAGGTGGGTAAAGTGCCTGCCTTGCAACCCCAAAGGTCAGGGTTCGATTCCCGCCTCTGGCTTGGATCAAAGAACTGCAAAAACCTTCGGAGGTGCATTATGGCTACAGAAGTCTATGCGCCAAAAACTACCAAAAAAAAAAAAAAAAACCAACTGAATGCAGGGAATAACTTTGATATTATATATTTGGATCTTAGAAAGTCTTTTGATACTGTTGCACATGGAAGACTGCTGCACAAATTGGAGCAGTGTGGCATTGGAGGCCAATTGCTGCTATTGATAAATGTATGGTTGAGGGGGAGAAGACAGAGAGTGGTAATCAATGGACACTAGTGGAGTCCCTCGGGGTTCAGTGTTGGGTCCATTATTGTTTTCTATATTTATAAATGATATTGATGATGGTATATCAAGTTTAATGTCAGGTTTGCAGACAATACAAAGGTTGGCAGGGTCGTTAAGGACACTACTGATGCTATGCTGCTGCTGCAACAGGATCTGGAAAGGTTGAGCAAATGGGCTGAGAGGTGGCAAATGAAGTTTAACATTGACAAATGTAAAGTACTACGTATGGGAAACAGTAACCCCAGAGCAACGTATCAACTCTGGTACTACACTGACAGTTGTAGAGAATGAAAAGGACCTGGGGCTAATTGTGCGGGCAGATATGAAGTTCTCTGAGCAGTGCAGATGGGCTGCAAGAGTAGCTCATGTCTTGTCAATGATATACAGGAATTGTTCTAGCAAGTATAAGGAGGTGATTATTCCCTTATATAAGGCAATGGTCAGGTCACACCTTGAGTACTGTATACAGGTCTGGAGGCCTCATTTCAAGAAGGATGTAGAGCTACTGGAACGAGTACAGAGAAGGGCAACAAGATTAGTGAATGGAACAAAGGGTTGCTCTTACGAAGAAAGGCTTACGTTTTGCAAATTACAGTGTCTGGAGACTAGGCACCGGCGAGGTGATCTGATAAAGGTGTATAAAGCCTTGAATTGTTTGAGCATGCTCAATGCCGATGAGATTATTTCTCTTGCTCAGAATAATCACCTGAGAGGACATAAATTCAAATTAAGGAAAGACAGATGTAGGATAGATGTGCGGAAATTTGCCTTTAGCCAGCGGGAAGTTGGTTGGTGGAACAGACTTCCATCCCTTGTTGTGGAAGTTGATAGTCTAAATAAATTTAAGGCTCAGCTGGACAGGTATTTCAAACGAACGGAGGGGTGAAATGGGAGTGGAGTTTTTTCTCCCTTTTTTTTTTTTTTTGCTGATGCTGCATAAGCTTGCTTTCTTGCATCATATGCCTATGCTAATCTCTCAGTGCATCCACCTCATTTTGTGGCCAAGGTGTTCTGGCTCTTTGAAAATGTCTTCTCGCTTAGTGTACCCTTCTCCTGAGTATAGTCAGTTCATGACACCCCCAGGGAACTGCCTGCTTCCTCGGTTTTTCTCGTGGGATAGACAGGGTTGCTGTTTTCGTTAAAATGTTTGTCATAGTCAGTGCTTGCTCATCCGGGCTACAGTTTCCTGATCTAGACCACTCATTTTCCTGGTTTTGCAGCTTAGCTGCTGTATGTTCTGCAAAAATCTGCCAGTTTGCCTTTTGATATCCAACAGGGAGTGTTGGGTTGTTTGTAATTGCCTGTTTAGTTTGAAGGAAATGGCTCTGTGATCTGATGTGGTCCAGGCTGGCTGGACTCACCAGTCTGTGATTTTATAAGCTATTGAATTGATGGCAAGAGTTACAGCAATGTCACTGCAAAAATTTGGGAGGTTATGTGGTTGGTTTTGCAATTGAAAGGGTGAGGTGGCTGTATAGTCTGAAAGTATCTGGCCGTTTTGTGTGCCTGCTCTGTCTTCCGTACGGCTGTGCCATAAAGCTGACCAGCAGTTGACGTCAGCACACACTATGATATTTGCAGCAGGTAGTTAGTCTTTTTCTACTTGTAGGTATTCAATAGTTGGATTTATATCTTCACCTGGTCTGGAATATAGTGAAATAATGTAAAACTGTCCTACAGCACTGGTGATATGGGCACACACTCCCACTGGGGAGTAGAGGTGACTCAAATTTGTGACTGTAAGTTCAGTATTTTTAACTACTATTTGTGTTGAATGGACATCCGAGGTGTATTCTATTATTTCATAGCCTTTGGAGTATCCTGAACCCTACCCATATGTGTGTAGGGCTCCTGGAGTACCAAGATATCTATATTGTTTTCTTCTAATTTGAGTTTGATCTGATCTACAGCAGCTCTTGCTCTTTGATCATTCAAGTGGACGAGATTTAGAGCCCTAGTCACGATTGTTTTCGATCTGGCCCATAGTTGGTCCTAGATTGTATATTATCACAATGTAGTATTTATTTTATTTTTATTAAAACTAAAGGCGGCATCCAGAACATAAGTTCAAATTCACCTAACAACTCTCAACTGGGTATCCTACTTCTTTCATAAAATATATAAATTAATTTAAAAAAAAAAAAAAAAACCAACAACAACGCATAAAATTTACACTAGCAACTCATCTATAACATCAAAAACAGACTTAAACTCTAAGTATTGTCCAGGTCTTCTTGGTGAAACGAATCTTGTTGTCCAATTTTATCTTCAGACTTCATTGATTTGGGGTGGAACTGGGTTCGCCCCCAGAATAAGCCTCTTCCTTCGAGCAAAAACTTCTTTTGCAAAGGCTTGGAGTGCTGCAAGATTACAGTCAGTCCTCCTATAGCACGATAGTTGTGTTCCTAGAAACCCTCGTGCAATACGAACAACAGGCCCTATGGGAAAAATAGGGTTAGGTGCTGGCCACCCAAGATTGAACACACATTTGTAACCAAAACATTACCAAACACAATAAATAATCGTAATAAAATAAGTATTTTATTACGACTATTACGTAATAAAATATTGCTAATGCTTTTGCTTCTATCGTAAGCAAACTTGTTTTTTGTTTTATTTTCTATCTAAACAGATGACAGCCGTTCCATTTCTTCCAGTTCTTGTGTCTTAATCTAATGGATTTTAATTACACTTTGAGTTGTTCCTGCTATGAAAGTTGTTTTTATTTTCTCTGCATTCTTTGTAATTCTAAGCATTGCCTCATTTATGTCTGTAGCACGTGCAATATCACATGGTCTTTCATTTGGCTCAAAGTGTTTCACAACTTCATATTTTTTCTCTATCGACAGAGGTGGACTGGCCATAAGCCTTACCAGGGAAACCCCGGTGTGCCGGAGGCCGGTGTGATTTTGGCCATAAACCGTAGTATGAGGCCACTATAAATTTTCCCAGGTAAGAATTTTTGATCCAGTCCGCCTCTGTTTATCGATATCGCTTTTCTTTTTCTCTCTGAATCTGCAGTGTCTTCGCCAGGATGCTTCCTTTTCACACCTTTTAAATATTTTACTCAATTTTAGGGAATAAAGCAAAATTAGTAAACGAGGAGACACACTTGATACACAAACAAAGCTGCGCGCCTGTAGCAACTGAATAAACAACACCGTAAAGGCAGAGATACACAATTAACACCTCACATTTTACTAAAGCACATTTCTAGGGGTGACTACCATAAAACAATAAAAACAATTTCCAGTTGCGTTTCTGCTAGTGGAATCTGTTATAAACTGGTAGGCGCCTCCGTAGCCAGGTGGGCAGGAGCAGCAGTGCGTAGCACACGCTTCTTGATTAGACTGGGGTTCGAGCCCGTCACCACCAAATACGGAAAGGTCAGGGAATGACCACCGCATATCCCCGGAGCAATATGGCCTTAGTTGCTAATGCTCCTGAAATCCAAATAACAAACATAAACTGGTAGTAAACTCGATCTAATTGCATTTGCGATAATACCGATAGCCGGAATTGTGTGGGTTTTTACATTATTATGGTGAAATGTGTTTCCCCTTCACGGGGAAATAAGAAACATAAATACATTTTCAGAATCTTCTCTTCATTCCTATCGTGTTGCATTCGGTTGGGGTGATTCTGCGTTCGACTGCCATTTCTTGTAAACACAAAGGCGAATCGTGTATAAGCAAATTCGGTTCGTGTTATATAAGATATCGTTCCCCTATTTATAAATCGTGTATGATCGAATTCATGTAATGTAAACACGTGTTATACGAGGACTGACTGTACTTACTGTTTGGATTAGCTGTTCCACTGCAGTTGAGGAGAATCCCTGGATGTTATTCCTCAGCTTTTTTCTGGATTCATTATACATAGCACAGTCGAAGAGTATGTGGGACCAGTTCACTTTTGCTCCACAGAAACAAAGCTCTGTCTCTGAAAGGCTAAATTGAAACAATTTCTCATTGAGGGCACCAAGTCCTGTGACTAGGAGGTTTCCATCGTGAGAGTAAACCATTTCATAACGGATTTTGCCATTGCAAAGGTAACATCTGGTAGGAAGTTTTTCTTGACTAATCCCTTGTTGGTTGTGTCCCATCGCGTCTGCCATATATGAACTAGCTCATTACAGCAGTGCAGCTTCTCTCTTTTCACGTCCGTGTCTAAGTTAAGTCATATGCCTAGAATTGCTGCAGGAATCTTTCTCCATATTCTGTAGCATAGTCCCCTATAAACTACAAAGAGGTCAAGTGGAAGAACCCCTGCAATGACTTGTGTTGCTGCTGTGGAAACAGTTTTGCAGATACAATGGGTGGCCAGGAGAAGTCCCTGTTCGACAGAGTTCAGCTTCTCTTTAATTTTACACTTAATTGCCCGGCGAAACCATGCCCCTGCAGCGAACATGACCATGGGGAGGAACACCGCCTTGTAGTAAAGAAGTATTGTGCGCTTGTAGAGCCCCCGTCACTCCTGGAGATCCTGACTATTGAGGCTGAGAAATTTCTTACTTTTATGTTGAGATTCTGAAGGTGTGGGAGGAAAGTAAGTCTGTGGTCAATGATGACCCCTAGGACTCGGGTTTGGGTCACAAGAGGTAACTGCATGGCTTGGATTTTAACTTGGGGAGGCCTTCGAAGGTCGAATTTGGCTCCAAAGATCATATTGGTTTTTGTTGGATTGATCTGGAGCTTATTGGTTTGAGTCCAGTCGGCAAGGTCATCAAGAACGTGGTTTGCAGTGGTCTCAAGGACTCGCCATGCACGGCCCGAGAAGATGATGGTGAGATGGTCTGTGAATGCAATGATCTTGGTACTGTCGAAGCTGCGGCGAAGCCAGTCCTGAAAAACCAGGTTCCAGATTAGGGGTCCCAATACGGAGCCCTGTGGGCATACTCTGTAAATTGGTCGTGTTAGTTGCCTATGTCTTGCCTATACTGTAATAGTTCTGTCGGTGAAGTAGTTCCTGATTAACCAGTAGAGTTGTGGTGGGCAATCAGCAGAGCGCAGCCTCTCAAGTGCGCTCTCCCACCATACCCGGTCAAAGCCCCCCCCCCCCTCAAAGTCTATAAAGACGGCCAGTTTGTACTTGGTCTTGGAGGTTTCCAAATGGAGTATTATTTCTGAGAGTGCATCCTCACAGGAGCGACCTTATGTGAATCCATATTGTGAAGGAGAGATAAGTCCCTTGTCTTGAAATATGCTTACAATTTTTATCGCTATGAGTTGTTCCAGAATTTTACCAAGGTTGGGTAAGAGAGCAATGGGGCAGAGTGCCCGAGGTTCTGTTGTTAGTTTGTTAGGCTTCGGAGTGAGTCGGAGAAGTGCAACCTTCCAGGGCTCAGGGAAGAGAAATTCTCTAAGGCAGTAGTTAAAACGAAGTGGGTGCTCTGGTTTCAGTTAGAACACCCTTTGTATGAATGCATACTCAATAAGATCAATGCCAGGGCATTTATTCAGGTTGATTCTGTTCATTGCTGTCTCCAGTTTTTGGGATGTAAAAGGTTCATTGGGTGAGGTTGATGTGTAGAGTGAATTTCTTCTTCTGATATCTGCATGTTCAGGTTGGTCTTCCATTGGATCATCTGTGGGAAAAAGTTCAATTATGGCACCGATCGAATCGTGCCAGGTTATGGTTTCCTGTTCGTGAAGCTGTACTGAGCCGAGCCAAAGACATCTGGGGTGTATGTCTACCCCCTGGATATTTTATAAAGGAGTCCTCATGGGTTAGAATTTCCTGAGTCCTTGACGAAGTCCATCCAAGTTTGTCTTTTCCTGTTGGCACCCGCTTTGGTAAAGGTGTTCTTTTTAGCGAGGTAGATGACATGCAGTCGTTCAACGTCTTGGGGTGGCCAATTTCTGTGACGCTGGTACTCCTTACGCACTCTGTGTGCCTCTTTCCTTAGTACAGTTAGCTCGGTGCTCCACCAGGCACAAGTTTGAGATTTTATGGTCTTTTTCTTCGCCAAGTGATATGCAGCTAATTGGAGTGAGCTCTGGTACAGGTCCGTCAGGTCAGCTGCACTCTTATCGGATAGCTAGGGTAGGTCTGGAAAATCTCTTTGTATGGAAGAGTCAAAGGCTACCCAACCTTTTTTTTTTTTTTTTGGCTGATGTTGCATAAGCTTGCTTTCTTGCATCAAATGCCTCTACTAATGCTAATGTCAACGGCCTTAGTCAAGAACCTGACAAACCCAGTGGGGGCAATATATGAGGTGCTTGGTTAGGTGGATGCATGCTGGCTGATGTGGAAACATATCACTCTATGATCGCTTAGGGTCCAATCCGGAATGATGGTCCATCCGTAAATCAGGTTTCTTAGGTCATTGGTGGTGGCTGTGATGTCAATGTTGAATTTCCCTGTAGCTCTGCAGTAGGTGGTGTATTGACTTTCTTTGTTGTGAATGGTTAGGTTCCGAATGGAGATCAGATCCTCAAGCAGAAGACCTCTGGAGTCCGGAACTGGCGGTTGCCAGAGGGTGGATTTGGCATTTACATCTTTCCCGCATTTACATGTTTCATGTCTGAGGTCTTGAAACATACGGTTCTAGTAAAGAGATGATGTCTGTGGAGTTTCTTCTGCTGCACATATAATTTCATCTGCTGCTGCCCTAGACTGATGTCCATTGATCTGCATGACTGTTAACTGACTAGTAGAGGTATAGCGATGCCTCCAGGACACAAGGAAAGTTGAAGGCTGAGAGCCGTAGATTCTATTTGTGGGATTGGGAAACTGGAAGGAGGCTTTTTGGTGTTTATTTCATCAGCAGTCCTTAGTCTTGCCTGGTCTAAAGCTCGTTGATATTCCGGACATGCACTGTCCCTCACAGAATGGCTTTCTTCCCTTTTCCTCCTTTTCCAGTTATCACAGCTAGGTGCCTCATCCTTATTGGGGCATTCAGCATGAACATGGCCATTGCGAGCACAGTATCCACAGGTGGAAGATTTTTTGGAGCAATACTGAGCAGTGTGTCCAAACCCTAGGTAGAGGAAGCACTTGGTCAACACTGTGAATGGTCTGAACCGGTGTGCACTGCATCCTAGATAGATCCATTCCAAAGACATTACTGTCTTGAAGAGATTTGGGGTGAGTGTGATTACCTGATGCGAAGCAAAAACGGAGTTGGCTTTAGTGGTAAATCTAATGTTAATTTGCTTTTTAACTTCTTCAAAAGAGAATCCTTGTCCCATGAGATTCTTGTGGAATAGATCATCGAGGAAGTCCTCATTAGTAGTATTTTTTTGGACATCGTATATTAGGATGGAGGGATTAATCTGCCTGGGTGGGTTTGCTGTTACTCCTGCATTTTGGAGAGTTGGTGCAATTGATATAGATTCCAGATCGTCCTTGGAAGTCATTTCAAGTAAAACTCCCTTATCCCCCAGGGGCTCACATCTGGTGAGTATGGGCTTGGCACACCCAGGGTCTTGAGCTGGATATCATCATTCTTCTCTTTCCTGGTGATTCCCTTGTACTTTTGTCTCTCTCTTTCTCTCAGGGTAACTAGGGAATTATTATTATTTTTTTTTTGGCTGGTGCAGCATAAGCCTCAGGCTTCCTTGCACCACATAGCTAATAATAATAATAATAATAATTGTGGATTGCTCTTAATGATTTGACTCAAACTGTCTTGAAATTACTTCTAAGTGTACTGTATTTCCCCATGTATAAGATGGACCTTAATTTTGGGGCCCGAAATTTGAAAAAAAAATGTATTGCATAAAGTTATTGAACTCAAGTTTTATTCATCATAAAATTCATACAACTCCTCATAACTTGAATTCAGCACTGTATGAAAATCTTTTCTGAGCCATTTCTGGGCAGAACGTGGCAAAACGTAACCTAATATACCGGTAACAAGCGCGAAACAATGAGCGCAAAGACAACAAGCGCGAAAAAGCGGGAAATGCAAGTAAAAAAATCTACAATCACTGTATAAGACGCACCCAGTTTTTTGACCCCAAATTTTTCGAAAAAAGGTGTGTCTTATACATGGGGAAATATGGTATTTTGCACTAATTCCGAGATCTCCACTGGTCTTGAGATCGAACTCATCCGTTGCTCTCAATAAAAGTATGTTCTGTTCCTTCTGGAGGTTAGGCTCAGCTGGCATGAACTTGGGGAGACGGAGAGGTGGTAGGAAGGGGAAGACCATCCCTACTGAGGACTTTGGCATATGATCTGGGAACAGATTTGTATGGTCTCTCAGCTTGCTGATACTCTGCTCTGGAGGTGTCTGGTGCAGCAGGTGGGTATTTGGAGATTGTGTCCAAGACCTCTTCTAGGATGCTAGTACGAGATTTGAGCTCCTCATGTAGTATGTTAATTAATGAAGAATATGGTAAAAATATCAAAACTACTTATCCATTTTCAGCAGCCAAAAATCCGCTGTCTGTTCTCTTCCGCCACCCCAGTGCAATCTCCAAATTGATCTGTAATAGTGCCACACTAAAGGTTAGGCTGGCAAATGCAGATTATGAGAAATCGCTGGCAAAGAGAACAAAGAGTGGGGATAAGGAATTCTTTACATTTATAAATGCAAAGAAGAGAAGGATAAATGAGATCGGACTCTTGTGTAATGGATGTGAAATAGTATTAGATACCCCAGTTGATGTTGCAGATGAACTCAACAGTTACTTTGCATCAATATTTACAGAAGAAAAACCCTTTGTGTCAATGAGAAATTATGGGAGTAAAGTTGAAAAAAAATGTAATTAATGATGTTGAAATTTTGCATGATTATTTAATTAAAGAAACTTTAAAGCTGACAGACGAGTAAGGCTCCTGGGGTTGATTAAGGAGTCACTGGTTAAGGAAGCGATGCAGGATCATCTATTCAAGACTGCAGTTATATTTCAGACACAGCATGGCTTTTGTTAAGCGGAAAGTCTTGTCTGATAAATTTGATTGGATACTACGATGTAGGCGCCTCCTTAGTCAGGTGGGAAGGAGCAGCAGTGCGTAGCACACGCTTCTTGATTAGACTGGGGTTCGAGCCTGTCACCACCAAATACGAAGTATGCGGAAAGGTCAGGGAATGACCACCGCATATCCCAGAGCAATATGGCCTTAGTTGCTAATGCTCCTAAAAACCAAATAACAACAAACAAACAAACTATGATGTGGTCACAAAGGAACTGGATGCAAAGAATAATTTAGATATCATATACTTGGATTTTAGGAACGCTTTCAATACTGTGGCACATGGAAGGATATACAAATTGGAGTAGTATGGCATTAAGGGCAGGTTGCTACAATGGATAAAAGGATGGTTGAGTGGGAGAAGAGTAGGGGAGTCTGCTGACGAGGCTACTAGTGACGTGTTCAAAGCCGCTAAGTGGATTTTTCTTATTTATTGATTTGAAATTATTGTTTTTCTAAAACTTTTGATTTAAATTTAGTAGTATAACATTATTTTGTGACATTTGGATTAATTTGGTGTATTTATTCTTTACTCGGCCTTGTAAAAGTATCGGTAAGGGTTTTCACGTGTTCGTAACTAAAGTTACCGTTAGTAACTTTCCCGCCATTGTGATACCGTACTAGATATACCGTAGGTTATATACCGTACTAGATAGCGTTAGTTGAACTTCGTTAGCAGTTAAACTGTACGTTTAAATAAATACATATAACGACTTAGATTACAAACGTAATATAATTAATAACATAACATAATTAATTAATAAATTAATAGAATCATGACTCAGACCAGAGCAGCAAAGCAAAAGGCTCAAGCTAATGGAAGCACTGTGGCTCAGAGCAGAACTGAGGGGGGCAGTTGTCCTCTGACTCACAGCCTTATAAAATGCACTGTTTGCTTGATGTTTGCAGAGCAATCGGGTACGGGACATGATACTGCCAAGGGGGATGTCTTTGTGTGTGCGCGATGCAAGGAGTGTATCGATATCAGGCAACAACTCGGCGTTCTTGTGGGCCTATACGAGAGCTTGAAGGACAGGGTGGATGCCCTCGAAGAAACTAAATTGAGGGGCCCATCAAGCTCTCAGCTGCCCACATCAACGCCAGAGCTTGCACTTGGGCATAGCGTGACACAGAGACAACCCCTAAGGCAGAATGCGCTGGTCCCGAAGGAACTAGTAGTTGTTGGTGACTCTATTGTCAGGGAAACAGGGAGCATGCTTTGTAAAAAAGATAGGTGGAACAGGACCAGGGTATGTCTGCCAGGGGCAAAGGTTGATGACGTTGTAGAGCGAATATCATCTTTTAAGGGCACAAAAGGTGATATAGTTGTACACGTTGGCACTAATAATATTAAGAGTAGGAGACCGGCAGAATTACTTAACAAGTACAGGTCACTGTTGAACAAAAGCCGAGAATTAGGGTTGAATTTGAAAGTGTCTGCAATTCTGCCCAGACACGATAGGAGGGAGTATATGATGAGAGCCTTGTCGATCAATTCGGCCCTGGAAAGATTGTGCAAGGCTCAAGGGGTAGAGTTTTTTTCAGCCTGGACTGTACTTGTTAACAGGAGAGATTGCTTCTACAGGGATGGGATACACTTAAATAGAAAGGGTGCAAGAATATTTGCTGATGCTATCGAGGCAGTGTTAGGTGGGTCGGAAAACTGCTAGCTTGGGGGGAGACAAAGACCAATAGATTGACAGTAGCCACTGGCAGAGGTGAAAGAGATTCTTGCACTGCTTCTATTAGAATGAGCAGAAGCCTGAAAAACAAGATGCATGGTATTTCAGAGACTGCTGGGAGCCATTGCGGTACAAGTAAACACATGGGTTGTGTTAGGGTAGCTAAGAATAGAAACAGGTGCAGGTATACTTGCGTGTACACCAATGCTAGGAGTTTAGTAAATAAATTTGATGAATTTGAGGTATTGCTCAAAACATCGAAGCCAGATATTATTGGGATATCAGAGACTTGGTGTCACACAGATATAAGGGATGCAGAACTGCAATTTGGGGAGTACAACGTCTACAGAAAGGATAGACAGGATAGGAAGGGAGGAGGGGTTATGCTATTAGTTAAGAAACACATAAAAACCAAGGAAGTGAAGCCAGTCGACATCGCTGGACAGTGCAGTGTGGAGTCAGTTTGGTGTGACATAAACATTGGGAGATCAAAATTGAGAGTAGGAGTGTGCTATAGGCCTAATGACTCTGATGAGTATAATAAGGAACTGTACAGGGAAATAGAGTGGGCCAGTAAATCAGAGTGTCTTATGATGGGAGATTTTATGATGGGAGATTTCCCAGATATTGACTGGAATTTGGGGGCTGGTTACTCACACACTAGCAGGACTTTTGTGGATTTATTGGATGATTGTTTTCTACATCAGCATGTTCGGGAGGCAACTAGAGGGAGTAATACTCTTGATTTGATTATCAGCAGTGATTCTTCATGCATTAAGAATCTGCAGATAAATGAACCACTAGGTGGCAGTGATCACAGTGTGCTGAAGTGGGATTTACTCAAAGAGGTAACTACCATTAGGGGTAAAGGGAAGGGTTATTGCTTCCGTAAAGGCGACTACGATGGACTGAGACAGTATTTAAATTCTATACAGTGGGACCAACTGATGATGTTACCAACAGCAAATTCAAAATGGGAAGCATTCAAAGAACTTATCTTGGAAGCTACTAGGCTTTACATACCAACTAAGAAATATTGTTCAAGATTTAGGCCAAAATGGATGTCAGATGAACTAATGAGGCATATGGCAGAGAAGAAAAATGCATGGGATACATACAAATTAACACATGACACAGAAGCCTATGATAGATACAAGTTGATATGCAACCAAGTTACAAAGGAGGTTAGGCAGGCGAAGGCAGATTACGAGAAATCCTTGGCAAGGGATGCAAAGAAAAACAGCAAAGAGTTCTTTACTTATGTAAACTCTAGAAGGAAGGGGATGAATCAGATTGGTCCACTTGATATTGATGGGTCAAGTGTTGATGATCCTGCTCAGGTAGCTAACAAACTAAATGAATATTTTGCATCGACATTCACACATGAGGAGTTATTGAGTGAGGGGAATGCCAGAGGTGTATTCAACTCTAGCAGTAAGCTACAGAATCTTGAAATAACTGGGAGTAAAGTGGAGGAGAAACTGTTGAATATAAACACAAGAAAGGCACCCGGGGTGGATGGGATCTATCCAGTTATATTAAAGGAGGCAGCAAAGGAAGTAAGCAAACCCTTAGCCATAATTATGAGAGCTTCCTTGGACTCAGGGGAGATACCCATAGACTGGAGATGTGCAAATGTGATCCCAATTCACAAAGGAGGATCAAAGACTGACACAAGTAATTATAGACCTGTGAGCTTAACTTCTGTTCCAGGAAAATTAATCGAGGCACTGGTTAAAGAAGCACTGCAGGATCATTTAGACATGACTTCAGTTATAGCTCAGACACAGCATGGTTTTGTTAAGGGGAGGTCTTGCCTGACCAACTTGATTGGATACTATGATGCAGTCACAAAAGAACTGGATGCAGGGAATAACTTTGATATTATATACTTGGATCTTAGAAAGGCTTTTGATACTGTTGCACATGGAAGACTGCTACACAAATTGGAGCAGTGTGACATTGGAGGCAAATTGCTGCTATGGATAAAGGGGTGGTTGAGGGGGAGAAGACAGAGAGTGGTAATCAATGGACACTGCTCATCGTGGACTGATGTTATTAGTGGAGTCCCTCAGGGCTCAGTGTTGGGTCCATTATTGTTTTCTGTATTTATAAATGATATTGATGATGGTATATCGGGCTTAATGTCCAAGTTTGCAGACGATACAAAGGTTGGCAGGGTTGTCAAGGACACTACTGACACTATGCTGCTGCAACAGGATCTGGAAAGGTTGAGCAGATGGGCTGAGAGGTGGCAAATGAAGTTTAACATTGACAAATGTAAAGTACTACACATGGGAAACAGCAACCCCAGAGCAACGTATCAACTCTGTGGTACTATACTGACAGTGGTAGAGAATGAAAGGGACTTGGGGGTGGTTGTGCAGGCAGATATGAAGTTCTCTGAGCAGTGCAGACGGGCTGCAAGAGTAGCTCATGGAGTATTGTCAATGATATACAGGAATTTTTCCAGCAGGGATAAGGAGGTGATTATTCCATTGTATAAGGCGATGGTCAGGCCACACCTAGAGTACTGTATACAGGTCTGGAGGCCTCATTTCAAGAAGGATGTAGAGCTGCTGTAACGAGTACAGAGAAGGGCAACAAGATTAGTGAATGGAACAAAGGGGTGCTCTTACGAAGAAAGGCTTAAGTTTTGCAGATTACAGTGTCTGGAGACTAGGCACCAGCGAGGTGATCTGATAGAGGTGTATAAAGCCTTGAATGGTTTAAGCATGCTCAATGCTGATGGGATTCTTCCTCTAGCTCAGAAAAATCACCTGAGAGGGCATAAATTCAAATTGAGGAAAGACAGATGTAGGATAGACGTGCGGAAATTTGCCTTTAGCCAGCGGGTGGTTGGTTGGTGGAACAGACTTCCATCCCTTGTGGTGGAGGTTGATAGCCTAAATAAGTTTAAGGCTCAGCTGGACAGGTATTTTGAACGAACAGAGGGGTGAAGTGGAAGTGGGTTTTTTTTTTTTTTTTTTTTGGCTGATGCTGCATAAGCTTGCTTTCTTGCATCAAATGCCTCTACTAATGCTAATGCTAAAAAAGACTGAGAGTGGTTATAATTGGACACCGCTCTTAATGGACTAAAGTTATTATTGGAGTCCTCCAATGTTCGGTGTTGGACACATTGCTGTTTTCGGTATTTATCACTAATACTGATGAAGGTATATCAGGGTTAATGTCTAAGTTTGCAGATGATAAAAAGTTTGGCAGTGTCGTTAATGACAGTAATGATGGTACGCTACTGTAATAGGATCTTCAAATGTTGAGCAAATGGATTGAGAGGTGCCAATTGAAGTTTAACATTGGCAAATGTAAAGTACTGCATATTGGGTAGCAGTAACCCCAGAGTAATGTATCAACTGGGTGGTACTACTCTTAGGGTAGTGGAGAATGAAAAGGACCTGGGTGTAATTGTGTATTCAGTTATCAAGATTTTGAATTTTGGTAGCAGGAATAAGGGTGTGATTTTTTTTTTTTTGCCTGATGTTATATAAATAAGCTTGCTTTCTTGCATCATATTCCTCTGCTAATGCTAATTTGATTGCATACTATGATGTGATCACAAAGGAACTGGAATAAAAAAATAATTTTTATATCATATACTTGGATTTCAGGACAGCTTTTGATGCTGTTGCACACAGAAGACTGCTGTACATTGGTGTGGTATGGCAAGTTGCTACAATGAATAAAGGGATGATCTAATTGAGGTGTATAAGGCCTTGACTGGTTTGAGCAAGCTCAGTGCTAATGGGATTCTTCCTGTTACTGAGATTACTCACCTGACATACCTATATTATTCATCCATATTTTGATAGTGCTTTTCAAAGTAATCCCCATATGATGAAACAGTTACTCGAGTGTCTCTGCCATCCTTTAAAAATATTGTGGAAGCCATATTTGGGGATATGTTTGAGAATTGCCTCTGATGTCTTTACAACTATTTCTGACAATTGGAAATGTTTTCCTCACAGCAGGCACCTCCGTAGCCAGGTGGGAAGGAGCAGCAGTGCGTAGCACACGCTTCTTGATTAGACCGGGATTCGAGCCTGTCACCACCAAATACGGAGGATGCGGAAAGGTCAGGGAATGACCACCGCATATCCCGGAGCAATATGGCCTTAGTTGCTAATGCTCTTAAAAACCAAATAACAAACTAACAATATGGCCTTAGTTGCTAATGCTCCTAAAAACCAAATAACAAACAACTTCAGCCATTCTATCACAAGTTTCCTCATGGCTCATTCTTTAACTTTAGAAATTTAAAAAAAAAAAATCGCAGGGTGCAAAGTCAGAGCTGTAGGGCAGACGAGGAATACATATGACATTAATGTGGCTAAGTACTCAATTGTGAGGTATTGCATTGTCATGATGCAGCAGCCACCCACCTAAATGCATTTGTGGTGGTTTCCAACGAATGTGATTCTGAAAAGTGTGATTGTAAAACATTCCTTGGACATCAAAAAAAGAGATGACGTAACCATCTTATATTCATAAAAAAGAAATGACGATTCCTGCAGAAGCCACACCTTCGTGTTTTTTTTTTTTTTTTTTTTTTTTTGTGTTGGCAGTGACGTAGACTTTCAAACAGCTTTATTGCTTACTCTCTTGGTCAAACTGATGAAGCCAAGTCTCGTCTGCCATTATCACCTCGTGTAGAACCTCATCATCATCAGTAACCATCGATTGCAGCCTGATAAACCTCCATATGGACTTGCTGTTGCTCAGGTGTGAGTAGTCTTGGAACTCAGTGCACAAACATGTGTCAAATGCTACATCATGGAGAATACCATACGTGCTTACTACTGATATTCTCAACACCTTTGCCAGTTGCTTGTTATACAATGATCTTTTCCCACAGTTACAGAAGCAGTGTTTATGGTTTATGTGGTGACAGCAGTGATTGGAGCAACAGGACTGCTGATTTTTGTGATTGAATCACATCCATCTGGCTGAATCACATCCATTAGCCATTTGGCTGATGCTGCATAAGCTTGCTTTCTTGCATTTGTCAAGAAAGCTTGCTTTCTTGCATTTATCATTTGTCAAAGAATGTTATATGGAAGTGTGGATTATATGAAAATGATAACAGGAGAGATTGCTTCTACAGAGGTGGGATACACTTAAATAGAAGCGGTGCAAGAATATTTGCTGATGCTATCGCGGCAATGTTAGGTGGGTCGGAAAACTGCTAGGTTGTGGGGATTCACAGACTAATAGATTAACAGTAGATGAAGGCAGAGGTGGAAATGATTCTTGCACAGCTTCTATCGGAATGAGCAGCAGCCTGGAAAGCCAGTTGCTGGGGATCTGAGGAACTGCTTGGGGGGGGGGGAAGGTCATGAAAGAAGTAATACATGGGCTATGTTAGAGTAACTAAGAGTTAAAACAGGTGCATGTATACTTGCATGTACAACAATGCTAGGAGTATAGTTAACAAATTTGATGAATTTGAAGTGTTGGTTAAGACAACCAAGGTGGATATTATAGGGATATTAGAGACGTGGAGCCACTCAGATATATGCAGAATTGGAATTTGGGGATTACAATGTGTACACAAAGGATAGACAGGATAGTAAGGGAGGAGGGATTATGCTGTTAGTTAAGAAACATAAAATCTAAGGAAGTGCATCCAGTTAACACAGATGGACAGTGCAATGTTGAGCCAGTTTGGTGTGACGTATGCACTGGGAAATCAAAAATTACAGTAGGAGTGGGTTATAGGCCTAATGACTCTGAGGACAATGAATAATTATACAGAGAAATAGAGTGGGCCAGTAAATCAGTGTATCTTATAATGGAGGATTTCAACTTCCCAGATATAGACTGGAACTTGTGTGTTGGTCACATGCGCACTAGCAACACCTTTGTGGATTTATTGTATTATTGTTTTCTACAGCAGCATGGACAGGCAGCAAGAGGGGAGTAACACTCTTGATCTGATTATCAGCAGTGATTATTCATGCATTAAGAATTTACAGATAAAGGAACCACTAGGTGGCAGTGATCACAGTGTATTGATGTGGGATTTACTTAAAGATGTAACTACCATCAGGGGTAAAGGGAAGGGTTTTTGCTTTTTGAAAAGCAACTACAGTGGTCTCTCGCCTCCGTAGCCGAGTGGTCAAGAGTGGGAGTGCAGTAGCACACGCTCTTTGAGTAGACTGGGGTTCAAGCCCCTGACTGCTTAATACGGTCGATCTGTCAACCTGCACTGGACCAGCATGACAGATTATGGTCCATTTCCCTCAGCATGAATTGTTGAGGAGCCTTCCATCCTGCAGTGGGTTGATAATGGCTGCACTTTACCTTTTTTTTTTTTTTTTTTTACATTGGTCTCAGAGATGGTTTAGGTTCTGTACAGTGGGACTAATTGATAATGTTACTAACAGCAAATTATAAATGGGAAGCATTCAAGGAAGTAATTTTAGAAGCTACTTCCAATTAAGAAATACTGCTCTAGGATTAGGCCCAAATGGATGTCAGATGAAGAAAAATGAATGGAATGCATATAAATTGTCAGGTGACACAAAAGCCTATGGTAGATACAAGCTAGTGTGTAATCAAATCACAAAGGAGGTTAGGCAAGGGAAGACAGATCATGAAAAATGTTTGGCAAAGGACGCAAAGAAAAACAGCAAAGTCTTTACTTATATAAACTCTAAAAGGAAGGGGATGAATCAGATTGGTCCACTTTATATTAATGGTTTGACTGTAGATGATCATTCTCAGATAGCTGCCGAACTAAATGAGTATTTTGCATCTACATTCACACTTGAGGAGTTATTCAAGGAGGAGAGGGCCAGATGTTTAGCAAACTCTAACAGGGGTTAAATGATTTTGCAATAACTGAGAGAAAAGTGGAGGAGAAATTGTTGAAGTTAAATATAAGAAAGGCACCTGGGGTGGATGGGATCTATCCAGTTATATTAAAAGGAAGCAGCAAAGGAAGTAAGCCATGATTATGAGATCATCCTTGGACTCGAGGGAAGTCCCCAGAGATGTGCAAATGTATCTCCAGTTCACAAAGGGTGACACGAGTAATTACAGACCTGTTAGTTCGACTTCTGTTTCAGGGAAAATAATGGAGTCACTGGTTAAAGAAGCAGTGCACAATCATCCAGACAAGACAGCAGTAAGAATTCAGACACAGCATGGGTTTGTCAAGGGGAAGTCTTGTCTGACCAATTTGAAAGGATACTTTGATGTGGTCGCAAAGGAACTGGATGCAAAAAAATAACTTTGATATCGTATACTTGGATGTTTTGTTTGTTTGTTTGTTTGTTATTTGGTTTTTAGGAGCATTAGCAACTAGGGCCATATTGCTCCGGGATATGCAGTGGTCATTCCCTGACCTTTGCGCATACTCTGTATTTGGTGGTGACGGGTTCGAACCCCGGTCTAATCAGGAAGCCTGTGCTACGCACTGCTGCTCCTTCCCACTTGGCTACAGAGGCGCCTCATATACTTGGATTTTAGGAAAGCTCTTGACACTGTTGCACATGGAAGACTACTGTACAAATTGGAGCAGTATGGCATTAAGGGCAAGTTGCTACAATGGTTAAAAGAAGCGTTGAGTGGGAGAAGACAGAGAATGGTAATGAATGGACACTGCTATTTGTGGACTAATGTTATTAATGGTGTTCCTCAGGTTTCGGTGTTGAGCCCTTTGTTGTTTTGTATATTTATCAATGATATTGATGAAGGTATATCAAACCTAATGACAAAGTTTGCAGATGATACAAAGGTTGGCAGTGTTCTTAATAACAGAATGACAGTATGCTGGTGCAACAGGATCTGGAAAAGTTGAGTAGATGGGCTGAGAAGTGGTAACTGAACTTTAACTTTGACAAATGCAAAGTACTGTATATGGGTAGCAATAACCCCAGAGAAAGGTATCAACTGGGTGGTGTTACACTTAGAGTAGTGGAGAATGAAACAGACCTGGGGGTAATTGTGCATTTAGATATGAAATTCTCTGACAGTGCAGATGTGCTGCCAGAGCAGGTCAGAGTTTTGTCAATGATATATAGGAATTTTGCTAGTAGAGACAAGGAGGTGATTATCCCCTTGTATAACACAATGATCAGGCCACACCTTGAGTACTGCATGTGGGTCTGGAGGCCTCATTTTAGGAAGGATGTTAAGTTGCTAGAACGATTGCAGAGGAGTGAATCAAGATTGGTGAGAGGACCAAAGGATGCTCTTACCAAGGAAGCTTAAATTCTGGAAGTTACAGCATCTGGAGACCAGGCACCTGTGAGACGATCTGATTGAGGTGTATAAGTACTTGAATGGATTGAGCAGGTTCAATGCTGATGGGATTCTTCCTCATGCTCAGATTACAAACCTAAGGGGGCATAGATTCAAAATGAGGAAAGACAGTTGTAGAATTGAGGTGCGGAAGCTTGCCTTTAGCCAGCGTGTAGTTGATTGCTGGAACAGACTTCCATTTGTTGAGTGAAATGAGAAGAGTTTTTTTTTTTTTTTTTTATGATGCTGTGTAAGCTTGTTTTCTTGATCATATGCCTCTACTAATGCTAATTTTGCACATCATAGTTCAGTGTTTTCAATGATGGCGTGTTTTTTTTTACTTAAATGCTCCCAACAAGAAATGACAATCATCTTCTCTTCAGCTAACATGTTTTAAGTGTGCTCTCCAGAGTCACTCTTCATAATTTTCTCCAACTCTTGTAGCTTCTCTGTTATTAGCTCATGCCGATGAGCTCCAGTCAGTATTGTACTCCACATCCTCTTCGTTAACCTCTAGACCCATTGATTTACCAAGAGTGACAATATCATTTGTCAAAGCTGCATCATCTTCAAATTGTCAATGTTATGGATGATTAAAGGCCAGATGTTTTCCAGGCTGAATTTAAGCATCTGGTGGAAGCATCATTCCAAGAACTTATGATTAGCCTCATGCAGTTCAGTATGTTGAACTTCAACCTCCAAATGAGTGTTATAGCATTTTCAAAAGAGGTCTCTGCAAAGCAACTTGCAAACAATTTTTTGGTATAGGTTTTCTTGAAGTTTGCAATCACATTATGGTCTATTGGTTGAAGAAGAGTGGTGGTGTTGGGTGGCAAAAATTTGAATTGAACAAAGTCAAATTGTGCCTCAAGAGACTGAACAAGGTTGGGATCATAGCCTGATCCCAACCTTGCACATAGCAGGAGCAGTGCCTTCGCAGGAATCTTATTCTTCACTGAAGGACAGAAAACTTTAAGTGCCCATTCATTTAAGACATACCTTGTAACCCAGGCCTCCTTATTACTGCACCAAAACACTCCCAGCATGCTTTTGTTGACATTTTGTTGTTTAAATACTCTGCAGATCTTAGAGTGATACACCAGCAAAGGCTTCAGCTTAAAATCTCCACAGGCAAAGGCACCTGACGGGTGAGTGAGCCTATCTTCCATAGGCTTATGTCCAGGTAAATTAACCTCATCCTTAGTGAGGTACTTTCTCCTGGGCATTGTCTTCTAGAAGAGGCCGTTTTCATATAATTAGCAAAAATATACTCTGTTTACACACTGAACAAGCACATCAAACAGAAGATAAAAAAACTGTTTGAAGTACTGTAACATGTGGGAATGTTGTGTTGAACAATAACAAAGACGCTTTTTGGTTGAGTATAATTGTACAAATGATGTTCGGTGTGCCACGCGTCTGAAAATTTCCACCAATTCATCATTCCAGCAATATCGGAAAGCCTGTAACATGTTTTTTTAAATTTTAAGGACCGATGATATTTGCAGGAACAGCAAATATCATCGGTCCTTAAAATAAAAGATCATATGGAAGCTAAATCGGTTCCTGGAAATATTTGATGTCAATGTCATTGGAAGTCGTGACCCACTGTATTGGTAGTAAAGTACTGGTAAATGATGCAAGGAAAAAAGAATATGCAGAATCAGCAAAAAATAAAAATTAAAATGATATCCACCTCATCTGTCCATTCCCTGTAATAATATGTGTAATTCTTAAATTTATTCAAGCTACTCTACTTTCGCAACACCACCAGACAACAGTTTGTTCTAACAATCAATTACTCTTTTCCTTAAAATTAGATTTTCGTACTTCTGTTCTGAGCCATCCTGTTTCAGTTTATATCCCATTGTGCATTTTGTCTGAGTAAGAATTGGAATACTGTCAACATTAAGTTTACTCATTTCATTTAAAGCCTTCAGCACTTCAAGGTCTCTTTCTAAGTGTCCAGTTTTCAAGCACTGCAATTTGCAGAACCAAATTCTTTTGTGGTAAGAGTACTCTTTGTGTTCTGGACTAATCTGGTTGCTCTTCTTTTTATCAGAAAAATGTGAATCTCATCTAAAAGATTCACATATTTCTTAAAATGAGGGTTCCAGACCTGATGCAGTACTCATGGTATGGCCTAACCATATCTAGGGTCTGCATATAATATATCTAACACAGTCCATATGTTTACTTATTCCATGAGTATCCCCTGCAGGCCTTAAAATCCTTCACACCTTGCTTTTCAGGCTGTTGCATGTTCCAATAGAAGCATTGAGATACTTATAATGCTTCTGTTGGAATATGCAAAAGAAGCATTGTAAGAATCACTTACACCTCTGCCTATGGGTTACTATTAATTTTTTAGTCTATGTATTCCCACCAGCTAGCAATGTTCTGATCCTCCCTGTCTAAACTGCATCAGTAGATATCCCTGCATTGCTTCTGTTTAAGTGTACCCATCTCTGTAAAAACAGAATCTGTTGTAAACAAGCACAGACTGTTCTGAGAAAATTCTACCCCTATGAGCCTTGCACAGTGCCAAATTGATTGACAAGAGTCTCTCATCATGTACTCCCTCCTGAGTTAGATTAAAATTTCAAGACACTTGAAATTTCAATTTCAACGTGCAGCTTTTTCTCAACATTGCCCTCTACTTATTAAGTAAGTCCTCATATCTTCTACTCTTGATATCATTAGTACCAATGTGTGCAACTATATCATCTTTTGTGATAAAAGATGATAGATGCTCTTGAAACATCCACTTTAGCTCCTGGCACACATACCCATTTCCTACTTGTCCTTTTTGCACTATCTATATCCTGTTTCTATCCCTGACTGTTGAATCACCAATCTTCTTTATAGGACTGGATCTCTGCTGAGGTCATTGTCTTCTCTGATGTTGAAGCAGGGCCGCGGCTGTTGTGCTGGATCCCTCTGTTTTAATTCTTTGAGAGCATCAACCATATTTTTCAAAGCCTCATACCAGTCCATCAGAATGCTGAAACTGTGTGTAGTCTCCTAATATTCTTTGCAATGAACACATCCCATTTCATTGTATTATGGCCTGCTTTGTCAAAGAACTATTCTCAGCAGTTCTATCCCAAACCAAAGTATTTCCACTACTTTGAGCTGTTTTCTTTGTTGTTCTAGTCTCTGACATGATTTTAGTCCAAATTTAATTTGAAAAAAGGATTTTGCTTTTGTAAATGTGATTACAGTGGTCTTAGACCATTGCAATCATGCTAGTACCAATGTAGATGTCTTGCTTCTTAGGAGAAATATTCTCTGCAGTTCTCCTCAAATCAATTCTCAACATTGCCCTCTACTACATTTCCACTACTTCAAACTGTTTTATTTGCTACTTTAGTCTGTGGCATGATTTTAGTCCATATTTAAATTGAAAAAAGATTTTGTAAAGGGAAGGAATTTTGCTTTTGTAAATCTGATTACAGTGGTCTTAGACCATTACACTCATGATGGTAGACATGTTGATAAAAATTTTAAATTCTAAGTGAGAGACATTCAGGGAAGTAAGTGTAGAATCTTCTGAACATTTTATACTAGTTACAGGATTTTAGTTAATTAGTAGTAGAGGCATCTGATGCAAGAAAGCAAGAGTCAGAGCTTATGTAGTATCAGCAAAAAAAAAAAAAACAATTTCACACATCTGTTCCCTCTAAAAGTTTATCCAGTAGTTCCTAGTTGAATTTATTTAAGCTATCGACATGGAAGTTTGTTCCAGCAATCAACTACCCGCTGGCTAAAAGCAAATTTCCACACATCTATTCCACAACTGTCTTTCCTCAATTTGAATTTATGCCCTCTCAGGTTTGTAATTTGAGCAAGCAGAAGAATCCATCAGAATTGAGCCTGCTCAATCTATTCAAGGTCAAATGCACCTCAATCAGATTACCTCGCAAGTGCCTAGTCTCCAGGGGCTGAAATATACAGAACTTAAGCCTTTCTTGGTAAGAGGAACTCCTTCATTCCCCTCACCAATCTTGTTGCCTTTTTCTGTACTTGTTCAAGCAACTCTACATCCTTCCTAAAATGAGGCCTCCAGACCTGTACGCAGTACTCAATGCGTGCCTGACCATTGCCTGCTACAATTTGTACAGTAGTCTTCCGTGCGCAACAGTATCAAAAGCTTTCCTGAAATTCAAGTACAGCAGGCCCCCGTTATAACGCGTTTCGCTTTATGCTGATTTGCTATAATGCTGTTCTTATATTATAACCCGTATCTAACTATAACGCTGTCACAGATCACTATAACGCTCTTTTACAGATTACATTTTTGACATATTTAACGAAATCGTTTCATTTGATGGAGTCGATAGCTTGAAAATGAATAGCAAAACAGCATTAAAACGTTTCCCACGGCGACTTGAGAAATTTTCCCACGCTCAGTGAAATTTTCTCGCACGCTAATTTAATTGCAGTACAGTGACTTGTTACGTAGTTCCGAGATCAACATTAAAAAATGATCAAATATATTGCTTGTAATATTCGCGTTATATGCATTTATCCAAAGTCTAGTCATCACTCAGTACAGTATTAGACATCGTGCGTAACGGAAAGTTTACTTGAACATTGTATCATAATTAATTCAACCAACACAGTTACATTTTCAAAGAGCTAATAATGACCGACAGGAATGAAAAAGCAACAACGTCTGGGCTCAGTACGAAGACTATAAATCTAAGAAAAAGACTGAATTTGAAAATTAAATTAAGAGGTTTTGAAGCGAATCGATTCCGGTCAACGACAAGCAGATGTGTGCCATAATTTAGGACTTGCAACTTTAACTGTAAGAACAATTATAAAAAAATAAAGAATTAATTTTAGCAGCGGGAAAGATAGCTGTTCCACTGCAAGCAACTAGGACTAGGCCGGCTATTAGGATTGAAATGGAAAGACTTTAATTTTACTGAAGATAATATTCCAATGCAGAATTCAGTTAAGTTAAATATTAAAAAAAAAAAAGAGAGAGAGAGAGAGATTAGCCAATATGATGATCTGAAGAAAACTCGCCTTAAAAAAAAAAAATGTGGAACCATTTAAAACTGGTAAGGGCTGGTAGAATAGATTTAAAATCCAGGGAGAAGCCTAGTGCAGATCAAGGAGCCGAAACTTTCAAAAAAGAACTTGTTAAAATTATTAAAGAGTGGTATTATGTGTTATACTTCTCAACAAGTTTTTAGCATAGAAGCAGGACTTTTGTGGAAATGAATGCCTAAAAGAAGTTTCATATTGAAAGAAGAAAAAACATGCCAAGTTTCAAAGTGGCGAAGGATCAGTTGACTTTATTGTTGGGTGGTAATGCTGCGGGCCATTTAAAATTAATACCCCTTTTAGTTTATTTGGAAGAGGGCCAAAGTTCAACTCAAAATTCACACATTTTTCATGATTTAATTCATCCATTAAATTAAATCAATTAAATTCATTATTTTAATTGGAATTTTAAGTTCACTTTTGATACGCAAGTAGTTACCACATAATTATACGTATATAATGCAGAATATTTTATATGTGCAAATATTTGAATATTAAATATTTTGACCGACATTTGTGCATCTTTTCATTACTATTTATTATTGATTAGGAAATATCCTATGGCACCGACCGCAGCTTACCTTATGGGAAAGCGGCGCTCGCTTAGCACGGATTCACTTAGTGCTCTTTTTTTCCGGAACGAATGATCAGCGTTAATCGGGCGGTTACCTGTATATGATATCAAAATTATTTTTTGCATCCAGTTCTTTTGTAACCAAATCATAGTATCTAATAAAATTTGTCAGACAAGACTTTCCCTTAACAAAGCCATGCTGTGTCTGAATTATTACTGCAGTCTTGTCTAGATGATCCTGCAATACTTCTTTAACCAGTGATTCCATTATTTTTCCCAGAACAGAAGTTAAACTAATAGGTCTGTAATTACTTGTCACCCTTTGATACCCCTTTGTGAATTGGGGATACATTTGCACATCTCCTGTCCATGGGGACTTCCTCTGAGTCCAAGGATGCTGTCATAACGGCTAAGGGTTTGCTTGCTTCCTTTGCTGCCTCCTTTAATATAACTGGATAGATCCCATCCACTCCAGGTGCCTTTCTTGTGTTTAACTTCAAATATTTCTCCTCCACTTTTCTCTCAATTATTAGAAAATCATTACGCTCCCTGTTAGAGTTTAATAATTTTTGTCCTCCACGTCCCTAAAGAATTCCTCGTGTGATTGTAGATGAAAAATACTCATTCAGTTTGTCAGCTATCTGAGCAGAATCACTAACAGTCGAACCATTGAAATCAAGTGAACTAATTCATCTCCTTCTTTCTAGAGTTTATATAAGTAAATAGTCCTTGCTGTTTTTCTTAGTAGCTTTTGCCAAAGATTTCTCGTAATCTATCTTCTCTTGCCTAATCTCCTTTGTTACTTGATTACAGACTAGCTTATATCTGCCATAGGTTTCTGTGTCGCCTGATAATGTATATGCATCGCATGCATTTTTCTTCTCTGCCACAAGTCTCATTAGTTCATCTGACATCCATTTAGGCCTAAATCTTGAACAGTGTCTTAATTGGTATGAAAAGTCTATTAGCTTCCATGATTAATTCCTTGAATGCTTCCCATTTAGAATTTGCTGTTGGTAACATCATCAGGCAACAATATCTTCTTTTGTGATAAAAGATGCTCTTGAAACATGATCAAGTTTAGCTCCTGGCATACATACCCATATCCTACTTGTCCCTTTTGCACTATGTATTCTTTTTTTTTTTTTTTTTTTTTTATGAGAACCCCAAACACGAGAGGTATTATAACCTATAGTACTTAGTACCGTGCTTGGGTTAGTACTTAGTACCGTGCTTGGGTTACTATAGAAATCTATAGTAATTATAAACTGGTTTGCAATCAAGTCACTAAGAGGGTCAGGCAGGCTGAGTAGATTATGACACATCTCTGGCTGTAAATGCAAAGAAAAGTATCGAAGAATTCTTTACTTATCTACACTAGAAGGAAAGAGAAAGAGTTATTTGATTCAATCTTGCTCCACTAGATATGGATCACATAATTATTAATAAACCTATTCAGGTTGCTGACAGACTATAAATATTTTGCCTTTATATTTGTGCTTGAATAAGTGTTAAGGGATAACAGAAGTATATCGAGTTATAACTGAGAGCTAAATGATTTTGTGATAACAGAGTTAAAAATGATTGAAGCTAAGTAAATAAGGCACCTGTGGCTGACGTTATTATTAGTGGCAATCCTCAGGGTTCAGTGCTAGGCCAATTAATGTTTATATTTATTAACAATATTGATGATGGCATATCAGGCTTATTGTCTAAGTTTGCATATGATATAAAAGTAGGCAGGGTGGTTAATGACAGGAATTAAGGTATACTACTGCAAAAAGATCTAGGAAACATGGGCATATAGAAAAACTGCAGCTGATAAGTAGCAATTGAGGTTTAGCATTAATAAGTACAAGGCACTGTACTGCATATGGGCACTAATCCAAGAACTACATACCAGTTAGGTGGTACCACACTGAAGGTGGTGGGGAAAGAAAGATCTAGAGGTAAATTTAGAGACAGGCATGAAGTTCTGTGAGCAGTGCAGGCAACAGTGTTACAGCTCATGTGTTCTGTCAGTGATGTACCAGAATTTTTCCAGCAAGTACAAGGAGATGATATCCCATTTTTATATAGTTAGGGAAGGATATTATGTGATTGTTTTCCATTAAGATTATTACTATAATTAATATCTCTCGTATACCACATGAAAATAATAATATAGTTTATTAAACTAATCACCTAAGTCACTATACAATTTAAGGTGACGTTTCAGGCATCTTACCGATACCCAACATCAGACTGTGCTGTGCTGTTGGGGGATGGCACCTCCGTAGCCAGGTGGGAAGGAGCAGCAGTGCGTAGCACACGCTTCTTGATTAGACCGTGGTTCGAGCCGGTCACCACCAAATATGGAGGATGCGGAAAGGTCAGGGAATGACCAACGCATATTCCCGGAGCAATATGGCTTTAGTTGCTAATGCTCCTAAAAACCAAAATAACAAATATAGCTGTTGGGGGACAGAGAAATATAAAGAATCACAAATTTGAATATTATAATAACAATTACCAATATAACAATTACATATATACAATTCTAATAAGTTAATTAACTGTGGATAATAAGTCTAAATTATTACGATTGAATTACCATTATAATAGAAAAGTATTAAATTAAGTAATACCAAATACATCAAGATTACATTCTTACTTACTGTCAGACTCCTCTTGCCGACGCTCCCAGAAACCTGAAGTGCATACAGGCAGGCAAGGGGTGGTTTCATTATGCCATCACGAAAGTTGTCCTTTTGTGATGGCATATGGAAACTTTTGTTCAGCAAGCAATAAACCATTAATCATCAGATTAGAAACATTGCCTCCTGTAGAGCCTTTTAGGAGGTTCAAATAAATACTATCATAGAGTTCATAGTCTGAGCTCTTAGGTTGAGGAAGAATGGCCTTTCCTTACAGTGGCTTCTGGCATATGATTTGTGTATGGCCTGACATTTTTACTTTACAGTTAACACTTCCTTCTGATTAAGGCTAATGCTGTATAAGCTTGCTTTTTTTGCTGCTACTCATTTGTAACTACTAATTCTTAGTCATACTTTACACGTACACACACACACACACACACACACACACACACACACACACACACACACACGCGCGCGCGCGCGTGTATGTGTGCAAAGGGATATATATATATATATATATATTAGTATTAAACCTTTTTAAGATATTTTTCTGTTATAGGTTGTTAATCATTAGCAGACAGCCTGCAAGAATTGATTATGAAGGCCCCAAAAAACAGTTTGGGATCTTCATAAATGCAGTGCAAGCACTGTTTTTTTTTTTTTTTTTTTTTTTGGGATATTTCTAGATAGGAAATACAAAGTGCAGCAGAGAACAGGCCATTATAAAAATCAATTTCCCCCTGTGTACCACTGCAGTAGGGGTAATTGGGCTACTATTGTGTTGTTTCTATTACTTATGCTGTGATGTGTCTCAACATTATGGCATTAAGGTCCAAGGCTAGCACACTGGTCCAAGGCTCACTGGAGGTATTATAAGCATGTTGTAAAAATGATGATAGTATTGTCACCACCATTTCAACATCAACTGTAATAATCTAATACTCAGATTAAGAATTCTAAATTGTTGTGAAGAGGTCTCCAGATAAAGATTACATATTAAATTATGTAAGGTTATAGAGCACTCTCCATTCACATGCTTAATTACAGGATAAAACATGCTGACTTTATATATAGGATTAGACTTTGAATTCCCATTATGTTTAGGGTGAATATTTTTATAAACAATTGTGTGTATATCTTCATTATTCTCCTGAATAATGAAGATATACATCTTTTCAAATTTCAGTCAGATTTTGTCATATAAGGTTATATTTCCTCTAAAAGAGGAACAGCAAAAACTTGCGATTTTAAAATCACAAAATAATGGATCTTTCAACATGAAATTCTTTAGCTGTATGAGACAGCCATATTAGTAATGAATAGTTTTATGTGTTCAAGAATATTTAGGTAATAAGTTTAATTACATATTATAATTTGCTTTTAATTATGATGCATTATTTAAATATTAAAATATAGATTAAATTCCCTGATCATACTAACATTTATTGTAGTGTATGTTTTCTTTTATAAACATACTGCATATTAGGACATTTTTTTTTCTAGTATTGGCTCATTCATCATTCAGGCAACTTACTTAACTTTGTCAAGGAAGGAAACAGTTTATTAGTGTAACACAAATACAATATATGAATATATTGAATATGAAACAATGTATTGAATATATTTCTCTCTAGTGTTATATTATTAATTTATAATAAATTAATAATGCAAAAAATTGCTCATGCATGGAGGATAATGAGAAAATACTACAGTTTTGGGGGGATGTATATTTTTTGTGCTTCTTGTGCTAATAATTCTTTCAAAGAAAGTAATTAATTTTTGTACATATCATTTTTGATTTTGTGTGTGTGTTATTTGATTTTAATTTGAAATGCCAATAACTTTGTCATGGTAAATATTTTCATTGCATCAGCATCAAAGTTAACACTCTTTCTGTGCCAATTATTACACAGTGCTTCCTATTTTTCTTCCTTATTTGTAGTTTGTACCTTAACATTTTTATTGCATTGGTCAGCATTCCTGAGATGCACATTGGGATTTATAAAACTTAATATAATTTAGCCAGTTTTGCACTTGTGTTAAAATACAAAGCACGTAATTCTATGTAATATATTTAAAGTTTTCCCCACCAGAGATAGTAGTTTCTGTTTCTCTACTACATTTCTTCAAAGTTCAGTTAATTTTCATTTTCAAGAATGCTTCAGCTGTTGAAGTCATCTATTCACCATGTTTATATGTGAATGAATCTACATCTCTTATTGTGCTTAAATTTTCAACTACAAATTCATGAAAATGATGGCAAAAGTTCTTTACATGGTAAGTACGGGTACTTTCTTTCTGATATTAATAAATGCACGTTTGAAATTTTGCTAGTGTGATTATGTAGAATGAAATAAGTGAATGCACTGCAGTGCAGCATGTTGCAAATTAAGTATCAGTTTCAGAGTAATGTATGCATTTGCATCCTTGTTTGCATGAGCTATTTGTTATTAATAAAAGATAGTTTTAATATTTATTGTCATTCTAGGTATATCAAAGGCCGAATAAAATGATATCATCATGAACAGGTGTGTGTATATACAGATAAAGTAGAGCATGATTGTTATGTCTACTGTGAAAAACTTTCTTGAAGGAAAACTTGAATGGCTACTCAAGAAAGCAGGTGCAGTTGAGGAAAAATAGAGTGAGTGGCAGTTGGAAGAAATGCATTCTTTAGGATGTGTTTTTAGTTAGAGTGAACTGCAGAAAATATGTCAGAGATGCATATGTATAAAAAAATGTGTATAAAAAATTCCTTTTAAAACCTGTAATATAGACCTTTTGTCACATTGTTAATTTTACTTTTTTAAAGTAAGCAAAACATATGTTATTCAAGAAAAGTTGTGTTCTATATTCCGGTATAAAAATGCATATCCACAAAGAAGCATATGTACTATGTTTGTATTGTTGAATTCCACGTGATTCATAATGTTTATTACAGTAATTTCATATAATGGTTAGCAATTTCTTTCGTAACCGGCACATTGATAGTTCATTATTTTTATTTGTAGAAAAGAAAACCAAATGATCTTGTAATATAAGTAAGCAACACCAATTTGTTTGTATTGATGTAATGTACAGGTCTTTTCATTCTGGTAAAAAGAAAACCAGATAATCCAAGTTCTCTGGAATCAATCTACAGGATGATTCAGAATTTTGGGATCACAAATGCAATTAAAAATTTTTGTACTGTTGCTCTCCATGTTGGATACACAGCATGCTGAGATTATACATTACTGTTCATGTGCCCTAAAATGTCTGTAGTTATTTCATTGCCTTTTTCATAACTGTGTCCTTATAACTCAGTACTTCATGGTTGTCTGTAAATGACTGATTTCAAATGTCCTTACAGATAAAAATTTAATAGTTCGATCGGAAAACTTCAGTGACCACTTTGTTAAATAGGAACTTTTACATTTAACCCAGTTATGAGCTGGTAATAAGAAGTGTGCCAGTGTTCAGGAAGCACATTTATGATACAAACAGGAAGAGCATAAAGATATGATTCCAAAACTTAATTCAGAGTATGCACGTTTTACAATAACATGTTCATTGAAAATGTATAGTCCTATAACTGTATCACCATCACCATGAATTCCATACTTATAGCATTATTTGTTTTGTACATGACATGCTTCTGTCAACAAGGATTTTTTGAAGGCCAATAATGAAAGTTCTTTCAAATGAGCACTGCTGAGCCCACAGTTTCCCATGTGCTAAACATAATGCCTTAAGTAATATCTGCCAGTTTCTCATTTGTGTCCTGTTTTTTATTCTGCATGTACAGTTTTGCACGTTTGTCATGGCATGCAGAATGAAGTGCTTGAATAGATAAAACTTTAAACAGGTGAATTATGTATTTTTAAAGTATCCAAAAATCAGCAGTTGTACCAAGTACAAGTATGGAAAAGAAGTACTATAGAAGTCTGTATTTAATCGAACTGCTTCATAAACCCTGCTTTAAAATTCTTTTAATATTTTAACTCTTCCCCACCACAGAGGTTTATATCTTCATTGTAACTGCTTAAATGAGCACACGACCGTAAACAGTTGGTTGTGCACTTTTATTTGTGGCGGGTATGCAGATTCAATTCATATGCATTAGTATTGGTGTACATTATCCCAGAACCTCAGTCATCCTGTCTGTGATTCAGAATTTTGTGCCACTTTGTCAGTGAATGCTGTATATAACTTTTAGTCTTATATCTTCTCAGAATAAAAATTAATTTTCTTCAGTATGTGGAGTTTAAAGCAGTTCACATTCAAAGTTTATATATACATTAGTTGAGAGAGAGAGAGAGAGAGAGAGAGAGAGAGAGAGAGAGAGAGAGAGAGAGAGAGAGAGAGAGAGAGAGATATTTAGCAAGTTACCTTAGTAGTATTATTGTGCCATACCTTTGTCAGCTCAGAAATTATCCAGTATTCCCATTCCAGACTACTAGACCTTCCATTATACTGCAATTACAGCTGTGGGAGTAGTCAGCAGAAAGGTCAGACTCGTAATGATGACTACTGTCAAGGTTTATATGGCTATTTTTTTGATGTGCAATTAAAAAAGAAAAAAAAATCAACGTTCGCATGGGGAACCCTGCTGTCCCTGCCCAAGATCAACAAACTTGTATTCCAGGAGGCCCCTGCAACAATACTCAAGAGGTTAGCCTGTTACCAGACCACATTAAAGAACTTTGCTCTCTGGATGAGACCAGCAGAGTGGCCACCGTCTTAACACAATTAATAAAAATTGGAAACTGATTACGATTGGTAGTGATATATGATAAAAAAAAAAAAAAGCTGTGAATTAGGGTTGAAGTTGAAAGTGTTTGCAATTCTGCCCAGACACAATAGGAGGGAGTATATGATTAGAGCCTTGTCGATCAATTCGGCCTTGGAAAGATTGTGCAAGGCTCAAGGGGTAGAATTTTTTTTCAGCCTGGTCTGTACTTGTTAACAGGAGAGACTGCTTCTACAGGGATGGGATACACTTAAATAGACAGGGGGCGAGAATATTTGCTGATGCTATCGAGGCAGAGTTAGGTGGGCCGGAAAACTGCTAGCTCGGGGGGATACAAGGATTAATAGATTAACAGTAGCCACTGGCAGAGGTGAAAGTGATTCTTGCACTGTTTATGTTGGAATGAGCAGCAGCCTGGAAACCAAGATGCAGGATATTTCAGAGACTGCTGGGAGTCATTGCGGTACAAGTAAACACATGGGTTGTGTTAGGGTAGATAAGAATAGGAACAGGTGTATGTGTACTTGCATGTACACCAATGTTAGGAGTTTGGTAAATAAATTTGGTGAATTTGAGGTATTGCTCAAAACATCAAAGGCAGATATTGTTGGGATATCAGACACGTGGTGTCGCACAGATATAAGGAATGCAAAACTGGAATTTGGGGAGTACAACGTCTACAGAAAGGAGAGACAGAATAGGAAGGGAGGAGGGGTTATGCTATTAGTTAAGAAACACATAAAATCCAAGGAAGTGAAGCCAGTCGACATCGCTGGACAGTGCAGTATCGAGTCAGATTGGTGTGACATAAGCATTGGGAGATCAAAATTGAGAGTAGGAGTGTGCTATAAGCCTAATGACTCTGATAAGTATAATAAGAAACTGTACAGGGAAATAGAGCAGGCCAGTAAATCAGACAGTCTTGTAATGGGGGATTTTAATTTCCCAGATATTGACTGGAATTTGTGGGTTGGTCACTCGCACACTAGCAAGGCTTTTGTGGATTTATTGGATGATTGTTTGCTTCATCAGCATGATCGGGAGGCAACTAGAGGGAGTAATACTCTTGATCTGATTATCAGTAGTGATTCTTCATGCATTAAGAATCTGCAGAAACAGGAACTACTAGGTAGCAGTGATCACAGTGTGCTGAAGTGGGATTTACTCAAAGAGGTAACTACCACCAGGGGTAAAGGGAAGGGTTTTTGCTTTTGTAAAGGCGACTACGATGGTCTGAGACAGTATTTAAATTCTATACAGTGGGACCAACTGATGATGTTACAAACAGCAAATTCAAAATGGGAAGAATTCAAAATAATTAATCTTGGAAGCTACTAGGCTTTTCATACCAACAAAGAAATATTGTTCAAGGTTTAGGCCTAAATGACTGTCAGATGAACTAATGAGACATGTGGCAGAGAAGAAAAATGCATGGGATACATATAAATTAATGGGTGACATGGAAGCCTATGATAGATATAAGCTGGTCTGTAAACAAGTCACAAAGGAGATTAGGCAGGCAAAGGCAGATTTTGAGAAATCCTTGGCAAAGGATGCAAAGAAAAACAGAAAAGTGTTCTTTACCTATGTAAACTGTAGAAGGAAAGGGATGAATCAGATTGGTGCACTGGATATTGATGGTTCAACAGTTGAGGATCCTGCTCACTTGAAGAGTTATTCAGGAAGGGGAATGCCAGAGGTGAAGTGAACTCTGCCAGTGAGCTAGATGATTTTGTAATAACTGAGAGGAAAGTGGAGGAGAAATTGTTGAGGATAAACATAAAAAAGGCACCTGAACTGGATGGGATCTATCCAGTTATATTAAAGGAAGTAAGCAAACCCTTAGCCATATGAGAGCTTCTTTGGACTCAGTGGAAGTACCCATGGACTGGAGATGTGCAAATGTGACCCCAATTCACAAACGAGGATCAAAGGCTGACACAAGTGATTATAGACTTGTGACTTTAACTTCTGTTCCGGGAAAATTAATGGAGGCACTGGTTAAAGAAGCACTGCAGGATCATCTAGACAAGACTTCAGTTATAGCTTGGACACAGCATGGTTTTGTTGCCTTACCAATTTGATTGGATACTATGATGTAGTCACAAAAGAACTGGATGCAGGGAATAACTTTGATATTATATATTTGGATCTTAGAAAGTCTTTTGATACTGTTGCACATGGAAGACTGCTGCACAAATTGGAGCAGTGTGGAATTGGAGGCAAATTGCTGGTATGGATAAAGGTATGGTTGAGGGGGAGAAGACAGAGAGTGGTAATCAAGGGATGCTGCTCATTGTGGATTATTATTAGTGGAGTCCACCAGGGTTCAGTGTTGGGTCCATTATTGTTCTCTGTATTTATAAATGATATTGATGATGGTATATCAAGCTTAATGTCCAAGTTTGCAGACGATACAAAGGTTGGCAGGGTTGTTAAGGACACTACTGATGCTATGCTGCTGCAAGAGGATCTGGAAAGGTTGAGCAGATGGGCTGAGAGGTGGCAAATGAAGTTTAACATTGACAAATGTAAAGTACTACATATGGAAAACACTAACCCCAGAGCAACATATCAACTCTGGTACTACACTGACAGTGGTAGAGAATGAAAAGGAGCTGGGGGTAATTGTGCAGGCAGATATGAAGTTCTCTGAGCAGTGCAGACGGGCTGCAAGAGTAGCTCATGGTGTCTTGTCAATGATATACAGGAATTTTTCTAGCAGGGATAAGGAAGTGATTGTTCCCTTGTATACGTCAATGGTCAGGCCACACCTTGAGTACTGTATACAGGTCTGGAGGCCTCATTTCGAGAAGGATGTAGAGCTGCTGGAACGAGTACAGAGAAGGGCAACATGATTAGTGAATGAAACAAAGGGTTGCTCTTGCGAAGAAAGGCTTACGTTTTGCAAATTACAGTGTCTGGAGACTAGGCACCGGTGAGGTGATCTGATAGAGGTGTATAAAGCCTTGAAATGTTTGAGCATGCTCAATGCCGATGGGATTCTTCCTCTTGCTCAGAATAATTATCTGAGAGTGCATAAATTCAAATTGAGGAAAGACAGATGTAGGATAGATGTGCAAAAATTTGCCTTTAGCCAGTGGGTAGTTGGTTGGTGGAACAGACTTCCTTACCTTGTTGTGGAAGTTGATAGCCCAAATAAATTTATGGCTCAGCTGGACAGGTATTTCGAACGAACGGAGTGGTGAAATGGGAGTGTGTTTTTTTTTTTTTTTTTTGGCTGATGCTTAATAAGCTTTCTTTCTTGCACTAATATTAATGATGCAAGAAAGCATCAGCAAAAAAAAAAAAAAAAATCTGCCTGTTCATTCTCTCCAAAAGTTTGTCTAGTTCTTCCTTGAATTTATTTAAGATATCACCTTCCACAGTGACAGATGGAAGTTTGTTCCAGCAATTATCCACTCGCTGGCTAAAGGCAAATTCCCACACATCTATTCTGTAACTGTCTTTCCTCAATTTGAATTTGTAACCCCCTCAAGTGCATAATCTGAGCAAGAAGAAAAAGAACCCATGAGCATTGAGCTTGCTCAAACCATTCAAAGCCTTATACATCTCAATCAGATCACCTCACGGGTGCTTAGTCTACAGATGCTGCAATTTGCAGCATTTGTAGACTAGTAATAGTAATAGCGATATAATGCAAGGAAGCCACCAGCTTTTGCTGCACTGGCAAAAAAAAAAAATAGATAGGAAAATACAAATTATATGTTTCCCACCAGGTGACTATCCAGTTGACCTTTCAATTTATTCTAACTGTCAGCCTCAACTACCTGCAAGGGAAACTTGTTCCAATAATCAATATCTGGCTGGCTAAAAGAAAACTTCCTACAATCTAATCTAAACCTCAACCCATGTAATTTGAATTTATGTTAGTTTTGCATAAATTCAAAGTACAGTCTTTATCTGGAATTCTTTATAACAGTGGGAATTCCACCTTCATTCATTTTTTACTGATCATTCTCACAGCCTTATATACCTTAATCCGGTCACATCTGAGGTGCCTGTTTGCCCATTTTTTGACAACCTTTAAGAAGCCAAGTCTTTTTTCTGATGAAGTCTCCATACTTGAATGCAGTATTCTAAATGTGGTCTTACAATTGCCTTACATAGTGTTACCTTCCTATCTCTACAGGATGACGTTCGATAAATCATTGATTGGACACCATGGGCCTTCCTGGCTATCTGTTTACACTGGTCAGAAATCTTTATATGTACCTGTATTGTAACTCCCAGATCCCTTACCTCTCCCACTGTTTTTAATTCTTCCCCATTAAGTGTATAATATATTTAGGGATTGCTGTTCCCCAAGTGTTAAGATCTTGCATTAAAACATAGTCACTTTTCTTCTGACCATCTTTGAAGTCTGTTCAAGTCATCCTGAAGGAGTACTGCTTGGCACTGATCATTAATGGTCTGCCAAAATTTACATCTGCAAATTTTGAAATAATGCCTTCTATCCCTTCATCGATGTCATTTATGAAAATGAAAAAAAACAGTGGTCCAAGAACCAATCCTTGAGGTATTGCACTTCTGATGTTACACCAATCTGAAGAATATCCATTAATCACAATCGTCTGCCTTCTGTCTTGCAGCCACCCAGCAGTCTGTCTTAGAATCCTTCCAGTAGACCCCACCTGTTCAAGTTTATACAGTAACCTCTCATGAGGGACCGAGTCAAATGCTTTACTAAAATCCAACTAAACTATGTGTGTCAACACACAGTTTAGTTGGATTTAGAGAACATTGTTCTCTAAATCCAACTAAACATTGTTCTCTAAATCCAGCTCATGAGTACCTATGTGAAAATTGCTTATAAGTTAGTTAAATGTTATTTTCCCTTAACAAATGCATGTTGTGTCTTTAAAATCTATATCTATCTAAATATCCCCGGATTGATATTTTTGATCACTGAAATCAGACTGTGCAGTCTGCAGTTACCAATTTAGCTATTAGAACCACTTTTATGTATTGGTGATATATCAACACTTCTCTAATCCAAAGGAATCTCTCCTGAGTCCAAGGGTGCCCTCATAATTAACCTCAATGGTTCAGTACACTTCCTCGTGCTCTCCTTCAAAACTAGAGAGTATATGCCATCAACTCTGGGAGCTTTACTTGCCTCTATGCTAAAAAGTTTTTATAACAATAAACAGTCATCTGTAATTACAACATCACTAATTTCATAAGGCTCGGCCTGACTTGCACAGCCTACTCTTAGTATGAAAGGGGTTTTGTCAGTAAAGACCAATACAAAGTACTTATTGCATTCATTCACAACATCAGCTTTCCATGCATTCAGTGCACAAGGGTCCAATGTGATTAGCTTTGTTCTTCATTGTATTGTCACCATTCTTTGCTCTCTTAGCCAATGCTTTCTCATATTCAGTCTTGGCCTATTCCATAAAAATATTCCATAATTCAAATGTATTCGCTATTCCTCCCTCGGCAATCTGCCCAATCCATGGAAGCCATAATGCACCTGAAACTATCAAAGTTTCCTCTTGTGAAGTTAAAAGCTGTGCCTTTACCTTTAACTGCTGCAACATCTTTCTTCATCTTCCAACTGATGATTGCATAGTCACTTCCTGACAATGGTTCCTGTAATTTAAGCCCCGTGATGTCGTCTGATTCAAGAATATTCTCATCCCTAGTACCTTCTATAACGTGCTGGTACAAATAATCATCTGGTTTATTTAAAATAGTTTTTTCCCATCCTGAGTTTCCCCTCCTACTTATTCTAATCCATCTGGGGAAGATTAAAGTACCCATGATGAGACAATTACACTTGCTTACTGATTCTATCTGCATATAAAGTCTCTTGTTATATTCTTCACAATCTTTTCATTGTTCCTTTGCTTCCGACTAACTCACACCATACAGATTCTATGCTGGCAGTTGTAACTTCAGACTCAGTAAAAGATTTTTTTGCACTGTGTCTACTTTTGATAAGAATTCTTTCCTAAATACATTATACATACCATAGTGGAACTTGTCATCACCAATTTCCAGGTGGCATCATGTTTCTGTTAGCCCTATTATATGGACAATAGTCCTAATCTTTAGATGGTAGATGACTTTCATTAACCGGTGAAATACCACCACTTTGCTTATTGGAGGCTTGAAGTGGTGAAACCCATGTTTTGTCTCTAGAGCAGGGGTGGGCAACTTTTTTCGTCAGCGGGCCGAATGAAATTTTCGTATCATGATGTGGGCCGAATGAAATTTTCGCTTCATGATGCGGGCCGGAATAGATTGAACGATTTAATAAAAAAAATCAAAACCTAAAAATGTTATATTACTTGAATTACCAAATTATTAATGTATTTTTAAAAAAAATATCTGAATGTCCAATTATCATTGAAAATGTGGCATTCCGCATCATTTTTTTTTTTTTTTAATTGGCTCATTTTATGGGCTATAAATTATATTAAATTAAAAATTGTAATAATTAGAAAAGGCATAAAACATAAAATATCTCGCACCAATATTATTTTTTTCAATAAGAAGTCAAACCCAAAGGAACTTCGTTCGATCGATGCTACAATAATAATTAGGAAATAACTCTTTGACGCTGCGTAGAATCACTTGGTTACTGTTGTACTGGCCGCGATTCCCAATTGAACCGAATTAAGCCGAACGTTTACGGCGAGTGTAGTCAGGTATGGATTTTCTATATTTATGCATTTACCGAGGGGGGCCGGATTCAACATTGTCGCGGGCCGGATGTGGCCTGCGGGCCGGCTGTTGCCCACCCCTGCTCTAGAGCAAAGTTTCCGGCATCCCCCATACTTCTCCTTCAACCCATACACGGTACTAAGTACTATATCACGAGTTCAAATTCAGCCATTTTATTGACAACAACTTCTGACATTATCACAGACAATTAACAAGTTGAGACTAAGAAATCTGTTATAGTTTAATACCCTGACATATCCCTTGAAGTTTGTTTGGTTTGTATCTTAGGTTTGTATCCCAAGCTTTGTCTTGCCCCTCATTTGAAACATTGTTTCCCTCAGAACATCTTATCGACATCAGTTGTTTTGGCAACAAACAGCAATTCATGAGGTTAGTGCCAGCATTAGTTTGACCCATATCAGATAAATACAGATCTGAATTAGACTTCTCCACCCTAACTAGCAGTTTCCCCCTGAACCCGTAGAGTATCCTTGATGATACTGGCAAAAATCCTTGTAACACCTTTAGTAGCCTTTCTTGGTAAAAGCAACCCTTTGTTCCCCTCACCAATCTCATTGCCTTTCTCTGTATGTTCCGGCTGCTCTACATCCTTCCTAAAATGAGGCCTCCAAACCTATATGCAGTACTCAAGGTGTGGCCTGACCATTGCCCTATACAAAGGGATAATCACCTTATCCCTGCTAGCAAAATTCCGTTAAACTTCAGTTGCCACTTCTTAGCCCATCTGCCTGACTTTTCTAGATCATGTTGCAGTAGCATACTCATTACTGTCATTAACAACCCTGCCAACCTTTGTATCATCTGCAAACTTGGTCATTAAGCCTGATAGACCATCAGTATCATTAATAAATATTGTAAACAATAATGATCACAACACCAAACCCTGAGGAACTAATAACATTAGTCCAGAAAAGGCAGTCTCTATAGAACCTAACACTGCCTCGATAGCATCAGAAAATATTCTTGTACCCTTTCTATTTAAGTGTATCCCATCCCTGTATAAACAGTCTCTCCTGTTAACAAGCACAGACCATGCTGAGTAAAATTCTAACCCATGAGCCTTGCATAATCTCTCCAGGGCCAAATTGATTGACAAGGCTCATCATAGACTCCCTCCTGTCGTGTCTGGGCAAAAGTGCAGACACTTTCAAATTTAACCATAATTCATAACTTTTTTTTTTTTTCAACATTGACCAGTACTTAGTAAGTCTGCAGATCTACTCTTAATGTTATTAGTGCCAATGTGTACAACAATATTACCTTTTGTGCCCTTAAAAGATTATATCTGCTGTATAATGTCATCAACTTTTTCTCCTTGCAGACATACCCTGGTTCTATTCCACCTACCATTTTCACACAATGCACCCAGTGCATTGTGTAAAAATGGTGGATGGCAAATTAGTGAAGGGCAAATTATGAAGATACCTGAGATAGAATGGGTGTACCTTATTATGGAAGTTTTGTTATACATTTCTTGAAGGATAAACAATGAAAAGGCAAAAAAAAACATATCCGAACATAGCTGTTCACTATTGTAGGTTAAGTGCCTTTCTCTTGTCCTGTGCAGGAGAACTGAGAGGCCTTCGATGGAACTTTTTCCATCGAAAGCCTCTCAATACAAGTAAACACACATCTCTTTGGATCAAGCTTTGACCTGCTTGCATCAGAATATCTCAATTTATATTTTTAGATTCAGCACCTATTTGAACAGTGCAATTAATTTCTGAGTGTACAAACAAATTCTAATCACAGAGATTCTTGATTTATTTCTCAGAACTCTCCGCCCACTCCCAATTTCGCATATGACATTTTTTGATAGCCAGTGAACACATTCCTCCTTGTGATCACTTAGTTTTCTTGGTTTTTAATTGGTAAAGTAGCAATCTTAAAACCAAAGCTGATGGTATGAAAAATTAATCTGATAATTCCTAGCTGTTTTTATAGAATATCTATATTTAATCAAATTGTTTAAACTAATGTACAAGTTAGTGCATTTGCATCATTTCTGTACTTAGCCAACTAATAAGTACAACTAATAAGCCAACTAAATAGTGAATTGGCATCATTAAGTACCGTTTTATTACAGGCAAGATAAGGCACAAGGAGTAATTAGCTATTGGAATTAATTCCCATTTGGTTTTGTGGAAGTGGAAAACTTTTTTGTAAATTTTATATAAAAAATTTACAAAAGTTTTTTTAAAATAAATTTTAAAAATTTATTTTTAAAATTTTTTATATCTGTGGCTATGTACATTTGCTTCTCTGCATTGTATGGCCAGTGCTAATATAAGATGATATTTCAAATATATCTCAGGCTGTTTAAAAACAAGAATTATTAAAAACCAGAAATTTTTAACTAATTGGTAGTTGCACAGCAGTGCCTGTGTGAATACAGCTGCTGGTCCCCCCCCCCCCCCAAGGAATTGTTTTTCATCCGGCAAAATTGACAAATTATTATTATTGAACACATTTTCTGATGTCAAAAAGGAATGTCAGTTTATATATGATTTCATTCAACTGTCAATTTGGTTAAGAATAAATTCTTAAGGTGGTTGAGGCAGAAACATTTACATATTTCTTTTATTTTATTGCTTATTTCATAAATAAATCTGTTCAATTGCCCAACCAGAATAATATATATAAGCAATATCACACTGACTTTCCCTTAGACATATAAATAATTGATTTCACATTACAATATTATATATTTTACAGTTATACAAGTATATCATATATTTTATATGTATATACAAAATATTCAAGTATTGGCATTTATATACAACTAACAGTTAAGTTCTAAGGTCCTGGGATAATGGATGTAGCACATACCATTACGAATACTACAGAGATCATCACTAGATTTTAGGTCGTTCATTCCTTTGGACTGAAGAAGTATGTGTGATAAATGTATCACCCAAATTACTTCAGATAAATGTATCGTAAGGGAAGGGGGATAAAGTGCAGATGAGTAACTATAATATAGTGAGTTTGATTTCCGTGATGGGTAAGGTAAGTTAATGTAATCAGTGATTAAGGATATAACAGAAGAACATCTTGATAAGAATGTAATTTAAAGGGATTGCAGCACAGGTTTATGAAGAAAAACTCTAACTTGACCAATATGGTTAATTACTATTATGAAGCCATAAAGCATTATTTTGTCCTTCCTAAAAGACTGCTGTACAGATTGGAATGTATGGACTATTTACTTGGAAGAATATCCGTGACTAGATCAGGGGACTGATTAAGTAAAAGGAGACAGTGTACAGTGGGTTTAGTGTCAAATGGCACTAAATTTCACTGCAGAGATGGGTTCCCCCCCCCATCTCTGCAGTGAAAGGAGACAGAGGGCAGTAATCAGTGGGTATTCTTCAGAGCAGACTAATGTAGAGAGTGGAGATCCCTCAGTGTCTGCACCTTGATGTGCTGAGGCCTTCCCCCCCCCCATATTTTTTTATCAGTGATATTGATGAAGGTATATAGGACAAGCTGTCAACATTTACTAATGATTTAAAGGTAGGTAGGATGGCAAATAATTGGTACCAGTTTATGCTGCTTCAGAATGACTTTGATTAGCTACATATAGGCTGAATGTTTAACTGAAGCACCTGAACTTTAATCTTGCTAAATGTAAGGTCTTGTGTTTAGAGAAAAGAAATGTAGCGGTGACTTAAAACCATAAAATAGAAATAGTTCAAGGTGATAAATTTACAGTAAAGTTTCTTTGCAGGCTAAACAAGTGGCCAGGAAGGTTTAGATTGTTCTGTTGATGATATACAGTGGATTTCGGTTATTTGGGCCACCAGTTAATCGGGACAGCCGTTTATTTGGGGAAAATCTTAAAAAACAGAAGCCAATCGAGAAAATAGCCAGGGTTTACTTCGCTTAATTAGGACAACATGCCATTCGGATTTCTGGAGGTCACAACCATAAAATAAAAACAATTAGCAGTTTATTGGACTTTTAGTGCAATCTATCATAAATGGATAGTAAACTCGATCTTATTGAATTTGCAATAATACCGACAGCTGGAATTCTGTTGGTTATTATGGTTAAATGTGTTTACACTTCCATGAAATCTTCAATCATATAAAAAAAATTAATTTTCAGAATCTTCTCTTCATTCCTATTTTTAAAGTTTCGTAACTTGTTACTCCGTTCTCACTTGCACGTATCGTGTTACTTGCAATTTGTGTGCGCCATGTTCTTTGTTATTGATTGCTTATCTTTTTACTGTGTAAAATTTTAACCCCTACCCACAAACGTCAGTGAACAGAAATGCTAACTAGTTAGTATGTACATATTACAGTATGTATTAATTATTCTGATTATCACGTATATTCTTCTGATTTTCACGTATCATTTAATTTTTTAATTGGTATGGTAATAAAGGGTAAATTTGTGCTTAATATATCTTTACTTTTATAGCCTGTGGATAATATTCCTCCTATTTTTGCTAATTAAAATCACTGTTTAATAGAATTAAAATTCAATTCACAAACGTGATCGCAATGACTGGCGCTTACTACATTTCATATAGCGTATGGTACTTTACTATGGTGAACTCTATCGTAACATGATTTGATTGTACAGTGAACCAATTGTAAAGTGGAATTCCACTGTATTTTTAACTTTTTTTACATGAAACTTCAAATAATTAAATTAAATTTTTTTCTGGTTATACTCCGGCATGACAACCAAGTCAGTAGAGTTTACAATAAATCGTCAATACAAATATTTATCGTATTTAGTAGTTACGGGGGCTTGAACCCCGCTCCACTCAAGGAGAGCATGCTATGCACTCTCGCTCCTGATCACTGGGCTACGTCAGGGGGCAGCTGCTTAATCGGACAAAAATGCACTAGTCCAGATGCGTCCCAAATAACCAGAATCGATTGTATAAGACTTTGCCAGCAGGGAGAAGGATTTATTATTCCTCTTTTTGAAACAATAGTGAGACCTCATTTGGAGTATTGTATTCAGGTCTAGAGACCTCACTTAAAAAGGTATACTTGTAGAGATGGTCTAAAGGAGAGAATCTGTATTGATTGAGAGTGCTTAACAGTAATCCCTATGAGGAGAAACTTAGAAGATGTGGACTAAAGTGCCTTGAAAATAGGTGTCTTAGGAGTGATATGATTTTAGTCACCTTAGGAGTGATTTGATGAAGGTATTTAAGGCCCGTAAAAGAATACTTGGAATGATTGAATGAAGTATATTTATACTGGCAGGTGAAACAAAAACTCATGAAGTTCAAAAGGTGGGCTGTGTTTTGAACATTGTAATAAGTTGCCTCTCAAGGTTGTTGATGCAGCAAGTGACAAAGTACAAGTCAGAATAATGAACTGTAATTATCTAATGATGTGTAAATTGTGATCAATTAAGGATGTTTTTTGGTGATCCAGGCAGTTTTTGTGCAAAGTCTTATTAGTGCCCCTCCCAAAAATAAATGATAATAAATAATTGTAGAGTTATTTTAATGAATTTTATAATATTCTATGAATACATGAAAAAATGTGTTTTGGAATTAAACAGGGGGAAAAAAAAAATAATGTTTCAACACTACAACAGAGTCTTTTATCAGAATGTTTATTATTCTGTTCCTTATAATTTATGGCTGAAAACAAATTTTTTATAATAATGTACTGGTTTGCTAACTTTTTAGAAAAGTTTATAGTAAAGCACACAAAAACCAAGAATAATCATTCCCTTTTTAATTATTTTAGCATTAGCATTAGTAGGGCATATGATGCAAGAAAGCAAGCTTATATAGCATCAGCTAAAAAAAAACAAAATAAAACACCCTTCCCATTTCACAAATCCATTCACTCCAAATGTTTGTCTAGTTCTGCCTTGAACTTAATTAAGTTGCTGACCTCCTCTACAGCAGATGGAAGTCAGTTCTATCAACCACCCGATGGCTAAAGGTGAATTTCTACACATCTATTCTATAATTGTCTTTTCTCAATTTGAATTTATGCCCCCCCTCAGGAGAGTAATCTGAACAAGAGAAAGAATCTCATTAGCATTGAGCTTGCTCAACCCATTCAAGGCCTTATACACCTCAGTTAGATCACCTTGCAGGTGCCTAGTCTCCAGAAGATGTAATTTGCAGAACTTAAACCTTTCTTGGTAAGAGAAACCCTTTGTTCTACTCACTAATCATGTTGTCCTTCTCTGTACTCTTTCCAACAGCTTTACTACATCCTTCCTAAAATGAGGCCTCCAGATCTATATGCAGTACTCCAGTTGTAGCCTGACCATTACACAAGGGAATAATCACTTCCTTATCCCTACTAGCAAAATTCCTGTATATCATTGACAAGACACCATGAGCTACGCTTGCAGCCTTTTTTGCACTGCTCAGACAACTTCATATCTCACTGCACAATTACCCCCAGTTCTTTTTTCATTCTCCACTGCCTTGAGTGTAGTACCATACAGTTGGTATGTTACTCTGGGGTTACTGCTGCCTATATGCAGTATTTACATTTGTCAATGTTAAACTTCCATTGCCACCTTTCAGCCCATATGCTCAACTTATCTAGATCCTCCTGCAGCAGCATACTGTCATTAACAACTCTACCAACCTTTGTATCATCTGCAAACTTGGATAAGCCTGATATACTTTAGCATTAGCATTAGTAGAGGCATATGATGCAAGAAAGCAAGCTTATGCAGCATCAGCCAAAAAAAAAAAAAAAAAATCCCACTCCCATTTCACCCCTCCGTTTGTTCAAAGTACCTGTCCAGCTGAGCCTTAAATTTATTTAGGCTATCAATATCATTGATATCAACACTTTCATCACTATCATTGATAAATACCGAAAACAACAATGGGTCCAACATCGAACCCTGGGGGACTCCACTAATAACCCATGAAGAGTAGAGTCCACTGACAACCACTCCCTGTCTTCTCCCGCTCAACCATCCTTTTATCCATTGTAGCAACTTGCCCTTAATGCCATACTGCTCCAATTTGAGCCACATTATCAAAAGCTTTCCTAAAATCCAAGAATATTTTATCAAAATTATTCTTTGTATCCAATTCCTTTGTGACTACATTGTAGTATCCGATTAGATTTGTCAGATAAGACTTCCCCTTAACAAACATATGCTGTGTCTGAACTATAACTGCATTCTTGTCTAGATGATCCTGCATCGCTTCCTTATCCAGCGACTCCATTATTTTCCCTGGAACAGAAGTTAGACTAACAGGTGTGTAATTACCCATGTCACCCTTTGAACCCCCCCCCTTTGTGAAGTGGGGACACATTTGCACATCTCCAGTCACCTTTGTGAAGTGGGGACACATTTGCACATCTCCAGTCAACATCCCTCCCCTGAGTCCAAGGGGCCTTTTATAATTATGGCTCAGGGTTTGCTTACTTTCATTGCTGCCTTTAATTTAACTGATAGATCCCATCCACACCAGGTGCTTTCCTTATGTTTAACTTTAACAGTTGGCGCCTCCATAGCCAGGTGGGCAGGAGCAGCAGTGCATAACACATGCTTCTTGATTAGACGGGGTTCCAGCCCATGGCCACCAAATACGGAGGATGCTGAAAGGTCAGGGAATGACCACCACATATCCTAGCAATATGGCCTTAGTTGCTAATGCTCCTAAAAACCAAATAACAACTTTAACAGTTTTTCCTCCACTTTGCTGTCAGTTATTAGAAAATCACTTAGCTCCCTGTTAGAGTTTGATAAACATCTGGCCCTCTCCTCCTCCTCCTTGAATAACTCCTCGTGTTTGAATGTAGATACAAAGTACTCATTTAGTTTGACAGCTATCTCAGAATGATCATCTACAGTCAAACTATTGATATCAAGTGGACCAATCTGATTCATCCCCTTCCTTTTAGAGTTTATATAAGTAAAGAAGTCTTTGCTGTTTTTCTTTACATCCTTTGCCCAAAGATTTCTCGTAAACTGCCTTCACCTGCCTAACCTCCTTTGTGACTTGATTACAGACTAGCTTATGTCTGCCATATAAATTATCAGGCTTCTCTGTCGCCTGATAATTTATATGCATCCAATGCATTTCTCTTCAAATTTTAATTGAAATTTGTAAACTACTCCAACTGGTGCCACCCTTAATTAGGCCACCATATGCAGGAGTGCACAAAATGCACTCCTGCATATGGTGGCCCTGGATCCAGAATAAGTTTGCTTCCTTGTATGATTTAGCCTGATTAATATTACAGATGCTGTAAACTGGAAATTTTGGGATTTGAAAATTTCATTTTTCTACAATAAATCTAAACAAGCACGAATTATCAAATTTAAAAATAAGCGTGTGCTCAGTAAACTTTGAAAGTTTTAGTAGATTGTCTATTTGGCAGAACTGAGTGCCTGCTCTTTTGGCAAGTTTATCTGTGTGTTATAGTTAAGTAATTAATATTTAATTTCATAATTATAAATTTTATTCCGAGATATTCTTTTATCCTCTTTGGCTGTGCTGCTGCTTATTATTATTAATACTTTTTCTCCTTATGGTTGGTTGTGTCTAGTTACCAATATTATTATTATTATTACTGTTAGTCAAAGACCTCAATAACTATAATACAGGTGTTCAGGATTGTGGTTTTCTGTAGTTCAACGTAAATGTTCTCTGGGAGGCCTATTGCTTCTAGATTGTTATGGAGGCTGCTCTCTGGCACCATGCTGGTGGTTGACACGGTAATCAGGATGGACATTACTTGTTCCTTATACCACAATTCTTAGGTCTGTGTACTTCCCAATCTTTTCCTCATCGATTTTCTAGAGGTTGCTGGTGTTGATACTGCTGTGTCAGTCAGATCATCGTCGTCACCACCATTTTGAATCCACTGCAGGATGAAGGCCTCTCCAGCAACTTTCCATTTCCTTTCGTTTGTGCAATGGCCATCCATTTACTACCCACAAACTCTTGAATTTCATCTATCCCTCTCCGTTGTTGTCTTCCAGGTTTTCTTTTCACTCCTCTTGGGTACCATTCTGTTATTTTCTTAATCCATCTGTCATGTCTTCGAGATATGTGTCCTGCCCAAGTCCATTTGAGTTCTTTAGTTTTGATAAGAATGTCCTTTACTTGTGTTTGCTGCCTAATCTATGTGTTTCTCTTCTTATTCAACTCTAATTCCTAATATAATTTGTTCCATTCTTCGCTGTGTAGTTTTCAGCTTCTCTTCCATCCTTTTGGTGAGCGCCCAAGTTTCACTTCTGTAAGTCATGGTGCATTGATTCATTATTTTACACTTCAGACAAATTGGAGTATTGCTCCTCATTATGTGATTGTATTTCCCGAATGCTATCCATCTGAAATTTATTCTTCTCTTGACGTCCAGCCATTTATCACTACTACAGCTAATGACTTGTCCAAGATAAGTATATGAATCCACCTTTTCAATTTCTACTTCTTCAGTGATTATATCCCTTTTTGTGGCATACTTGTTCATCGTTACTTTTGTTTTAGCTAATTTAGGTGGTAGATGACTTTCATCAAATGGTGAAATACCACCACTTTGCTTATTGGAGGCTTGAAGTGGTGAAACCCATGTTTAGTCTCTAGAGTAAAGTTTCCGGCATCCCCCTCCCCCATACTTCTCCTCAAACCCATGCACGGTACTAAGTACTATAGGTTTTGATACCTTTCGTGTTTGGGGTTTTCATAAGAAAAAATATATATATTCATCTTTAGTCCGAAACCCTTACTAACTCGGCATAACTGATTAAAGTTTTCCTCTAATTCTTTGGAGTCGTGGCTTATGATCACAATGTTATCTGCAAGTCGTAAATGGTTTTGGTACTCTCCATTCACATTGACTCCTTTCTGCGACCAGTCTAATCTTCTGAAAGTTTCCTCAAGGGCAGCAGTAAACAGCTTTGGAAATATTGTTTCTCCTTGTCAAACTCCTTTCTCAATTTTAAATTTGCTACTGTCTTTTTCTACTCTAATAAAGAAGGTAGCATTCTCATATATTTTCTTCAAAATCATAATGTATAGGGGATGTCTATGCCTTGTCTTTCCAGTGCTTGAAACATTGCCTTATTGCTGTATGGAGTCAAATGCCTTTTCATAATCCACAAATGCCCAGCATAATGGTATTTTATATTCATTTGCTTTCTCCATTAGCTGTGATATTACGTGAAGGTGAACCATAGTTGAGAATCTTGTGTTAAAGCCAGCTTGCTCTTTAGGCTGATTCTCAGCAAGTGTCCTCTCTAATCTGTTAATGATGACCCTTGTGAACAATTTGTAGATGTGGGACAACAAGCTAATTGGTCTATAACTTCCAATTTTTGATTTGTCTCTTATGCAGCAAAATTATAATTGCATTATTCCAATCCTTAAGCACCACCCCTTTCCTAATGTATTTTTGTGAAGAGTCTTGCCAGTTTCTGTGTCATGTCTCTTCCTCCCAATTTTAACACCTCTACAGCAAATTCATCCTTACCCAGGGTTTTTTGATTCTTCATTTTCGTTTACACATGTTCTATCTCATCATTAGCATTATCATTAGTAGAGGCATTTGATGCAAGAAAGCAAGCTTATGCAGCATCATCCAAAAAAAAAAAAAAAAAACACACTTCCACTTCACCCCTCTTTTCGTTCAAAATACCTGTCCAGCTGAGCCTTAAACTTATTTAGGCTATCAACTTCCACGACAAGGGATGGAAGTCTGTTCCACCAACCAACCACCCGCTGGCTAAAGGCAAATTTCAGCACATCTATCCTACATCTGTCTTTCCTCAGTTTGAATTTATGCCCTCTCAGGTGATTATTCTGAGCGAGAGGAAGAATCCCATCAGCATTGAGCATGCTCAAACCATTCAAGGCTTTATACACCTCTGTCAGATCACCTCGCTGGTGCCTAGTCTCCAGACACTGTAATTTACAAAACTTAAGCCTTTCTTCGTAAGAGCACCCCTTTGTTCCATTCACTAATCTTGTTGCCCTTCTCTGTACTCCTTCCAGCAGCTCTACATCCTTCTTGAAATGAGGCCTCCAGACCTGTATACAGTACTCTAGGTGTGGCCTGACCATTGCCTTATACAAGGGAATAATCACCTCCTTATCCCTGCTAGAAAAATTCCTATATATCATTGACAATACACCATGAGCTACTCTTGCAGCCCATCTGCACAACCACCCCCAGGTCCCTTTCATTCTCTACCACTGTCAGTGTAGTACCACAGAGTTGATACGTTGCTCTGGGGTTGCTGTTTCCCATGTGTAGTACTTTACATTTGTCAATGTTAAACTTCATTTGCCACCTCTCAGCCCATCTGCTCAACCTTTCCAGATCCAGTTGCAGCAGCATAGTGTCAGTAGTGGCCTTGACAACCCTGCCTACCTTTGTATCGTCTGCAAACTTCGACATTAAGCTTGATATACCATCATCAATATCATTTATGAAAACAGAAAACAAAAATGGACCCAACACTGAGCCCTGAGGGATACCATCATCAATATCATTTATGAAAACAGAAAACAATAATGGACCCAACACTTAGCCCTGAGGGACTCCACTAATAATATTAGTCCACGACCAGCAGTGTCCATTGATTACCACTCTGCCTTCTCCCCCTCAACCACCCCTTTACCCATAGCAGCAATTTGCCTCCAATGTCACACTGCTCCAATTTGTGTAGCAGTCTTCCATGTGCAACAGTATCAAAAGCCTTTCTAAGATCCAAGTATATAATATCAAAGTTATTCCCTGCATCCAGTTCTTTTGTGACTGCATCATAGTATCCAATCAAGTTGGTCAGGCAAGACCAACTTGATTGGATAATCAAGGGTTTTGTTAAGGGGAAGTTGGTCTTGCCTGACCAATCAAGTTGGTCAGGCAAGACCAACTTCCCCTTAACAAAACCATGCTGTGTCTGAGCTATAACTGAAGTCTTGTCTAAATGATCCTGCAGTGCTTCTTTAACCAGTGCCTCCATTAATTTTCCTGGAACAGAAGTTAAGCTCACAGGTCTAAAATTACTTGTGTCAGCCTTTGATCCTCCTTTGTGAATTGGGGTCACATTTGCGCATTTCCAGTCCAAGGAAGCTCTCATAATTATGGCTAAGGGTTTGCTTACTTCCTTTGCTGCCTCCTTTAATATAACTGGATAGATCCCATCCACCCCGGGTGCCTTTCTTGTGTTTATCTTCAACAGTTTCTCCTCCACTTTACTCTCAGTTATTACAAGATTCTCTAGCTTACTGCTAGAGTTGAATACACCTCTGGCATTCCCCTAGCTGAATAACTCCTCATGTGTGAATGTCGATGCAAAATATTCATTTAGTTTGTTAGCTACCTGAGCAGGATCATCAACAGTTGACCCATCAATATCAAGTGGACCAATCTGATTCATCCCCTTCCTTCTGCGCCTCCGTAGCCAGGTGGGAAGGAGCAGCAGTGCGTAGCACACGCTTCTTGATTAGACCGGGGTTCGAGCCCGTCACCACCAAATACGGAGGATGCGGAAAGGTCAGGGAATGACCACCGCATATCCCGGAGCAATATGGCCTTAGTTGCTAATGCTCCTAAAATCCAAATACCAAACCCCTTCTTTCTAGAGTTTACATAAGTAAAGAACTCTTTGCTGTTTTTCTTTGCATCCCTTGCCAAGGATTTCTCGTAATCTGCCTTCGCCTGCCTAACCTCCTTTGTAACTTGGTTGCATATCAACTTGTATCTGTCATAGACTTCTGTGTCATGTGTTAATTTGTAAGTATCCCATGCATTTTTCTTCTCTGCCATTTGCCTCATTAGTTCATCTGACATCCATTTTGGCCTAAACCTTGAACAATATTTCTTAGTTGGTATGTAAAGCTTAGTAGCTTCCGAGATAAGTTCTTTGAATGCTTCCCAATTTGAATTTGCTGTTGGTAACATCATCAGTTGGTCCCACTGTATAGAATTGAAATACTGTTTCAGTCCATCGTAGTCGCCTTTACGGAAGCAATAACCCTTCCCTTTACCCCTAATGGTAGTTACCTCTTTGAGTAAATCCCACTTCAGCACGCTGTGATCACTGCCACCTAGTGGTTCATTTATCTGCAGATTCTTAATGCATGAAGAATCACTGCTGATAATCAAATCATGAGTATTACTCCCTCTAGTTGCCTCCCGAACATGCTGATGTAGAAAACAATCATCCAATAAATCCACAAAAGCCCTGCTAGTGTGTGAGTAACCAGCCCCCAAATTCCAGTCAATACCTGGGAAATTAAAATCTCCCATTATAAGGCTCTCTGATTTACTGGCCCACTCTATTTCCCTGTACAGTTCCTTATTATACTCATCAGAGTCATTAGGCCTATAGCACACTCCTACTCTCAATTTTGATCTCCCAATGCTTATGTCACACCAAACTGACTCAACACTGCACTGTCCAGCGATGTCGACTGGCTTCACTTCCTTGGTTTTTATGTGTTTCTTAACTAATAGCATAACCCCTCCCTAACCTGTCTATCCTTTCTGTAGACGTTGTACTCCCCAAATTGCAGTTCTGCATCCCTTATATCTGTGTGACACCACGTCTATGATATCCCAACAATATCTGCCTTTGATGTTTTGAGCAATACCTCAAATTCATCAAATTTATTTACCTGTTTCTATTCTTAGCTACCCTAACACAACCCATGTGTTTACTTGTACCGCAATGGCTCCCAGCAGTCTCTGAAATACCATGCATCTTGTTTTTCAGGCTTCTGCTCATTCTAATAGAAGCAGTGCAAGAATCTCTTTCACCTCTGCCAGTGGCTACTGTCAATCTATTGGTCTTTGTCTCCCCCCAAGCTAGCAGTTTTCCGACCCACCTAACACTGCCTCGATAGCATCAGCAAATATTCTTGCACCCTTTCTATTTAAGTGTATCCCATCCCTGTAGAAGCAATCTCTCCTGTTAACAAGTACAGTCCAGGCTGAAAAAAATTCTACCCCTTGAGCCTTGCACAATCTTTCCAGGGCCGAATTGATCGACAAGGCTCTCATCATATACTCCCTCCTGTTGTGTCTGGGCAGCATTGCAGACACTTTCAAATTCAACCCTAATTCTCGGCTTTTGTTCAACAGTGACCTGTACTTGTTAAGTAATTCTGCCGGTCTCCTACTCTTAATATTATTAGTGCCAACGTGTACAACTATATCACCTTTTGTGCCCTTAAAAGATGATATTCGCTCTACAACGTCATCAACCTTTGCCCCTAGCAGACATACCCTGGTCCTGTTCCACCTATCTTTTTTACAAAGCATGTTCCCCGTTTCCCTGACAATAGAGTCACCAACAACTACTAGTTCCTTCGGGTCCAGCGCATTCTGCCTTGGGGGTTGTCTCTGTGTCACGCGATGCCCAAGTGCAAGCTCTGGCGTTGATGTGGGCAGCTAAGAGCTTGATGGGCCCCTCAATTTAGTTTCTTCGAGGGCATCCACCCTGTCCTTCAAGCTCTCATATAGGCCCACAAGATCGCCGAGTTGTTGCCTGATATCGATACACTCCTTGCATCGCGCACACACAAAGACATCCCCCTTGGCAGTATCATGTCCCGTACCTGATTGCTCTGCAAACATCAAGCAAACAGTGCATTTTATAAGGCTGTGAGTCAGAGGACAACTGCCCCCCTCAGTTCTGCTCTGCGCCACAGCACTTCCATTAGCTTGAGCCTTTTGCTTTGCTGCTCTGGCTATCATAGGCTTCAATGTCACCTGTTAATTTATATGTATTCCATGCTTTTTTCTTCTCAGCCACATGTCTCATTAGTTCATCTGACCTCCATTTATGCCTAAAACCCGAACAATATTTCTTAGTTGTTATGAAAAGCCTAGTAGCTTCCATGATTAATTTTTTGAATGTTTCCCATTTTGAATTTGCTGTTGGTAACATCATCAGTTGTTCCCACCGCATAGAATTTAAATACTGTCTCGGACCACCGTAGTATCCTTTACGAAAGCAAAAACTCTTCCCTTTACCCCCGATGGTAGTTACCTCTTTGAGTAAATCCCACTTCAGCACACTGTGATCTGCAGATTTTATCTGCAGACTTTATCTGCAGATTCTTGATGCATGAAGAATCACTACTGATAATCAGATCAAGAGTATTACTCCCTGTAGTTGCCTCCTAAACATGCTGATGTAGAAAACAATCGTCCAATAAATCCCCAAAAGCCTTGCTAGTGTGTGAGAGACCAACCCACAAATTCCAGTCAATATCTGGGAAATTAAAATCCCCCATTATAAGACACTCTGATTTACTTGCCCACTCTATTTCTCTATGCAGTTGTTTATTATACTCATCAGACTCATTAGGCCTATAACACACTGCTACTCATAAATTTGCTTTCCCAGTGCTTATGTCACACCAAACTGACATGACCTGCACTGTCCAGCCATGTTGACTGGCTGTACATCCTTGGATTTTGTGTTTCTTAACTAATAGTATAATCCCTTCCCCTTCCTATCCTGTCTAGCCTTCCTGTACACATTGTACTCCTCAAATTCCACTTTTGCATTCCTTATATATGTGTGGTGCCACGTCTCTGAAATCCCAACAGTATCTGCCTTTGATGTTTTGACATACACCTCAAAGTCATCAAATTTATTTACCAAACTCCTAGCATTATTGTACACGCAAGTATACATTCACCTGTTTCTATTCTTAGCTACCCTGACACATCCATGCATTTACTTTTTCTGCAATGACTCCAACCTGTCTCTGAAATCCTCTGCCCCTTATTTTCCAGACTGCTGCTCATTTGAATAGAAGCAGTGCAAGAATCACTTCCACTTCTGCAAGTGGCTACTGTTAATTTATTGGTCCATGGATCCCACCAAGTTAGCAGTTTTTCAACCCACCTACATCAGAAACATTGTTGAGAGAGAGAGAGAGAGAGAGAGAGATGAACTGTCTATACTTTGCTAGGTTTATGGTGTCTTTGTCGTGAGCTTTGAGATAGGTGGTTCCTTGAGTCAGAGACTTTGGGATTGTCAGGGTGCACAGTCACTTAGTGGAACAGTTCACCTGGTTATCATATTGGCAAACTCTTCTATGTAATTGTGTGTGCAGCTCAACTTCTTGTTTCAGTAATTATTATTAGTGGCAAGTGATGAAAGGAAGCAAGCTTAGAAAGCATCAGAAAAAAAAAAATAATAAATAATAAATAAACCACTCTGTCTTCTGTAAATGAATTCAAACTACTCACTTCCACAACACCAGATGGTAGTTTGTTCTATATCAGTTACTCTCTGGCCGAAACCAAATGTTTGCATATCTATCCTGCAGTCATCCTTTTCCAATTAATGTCCCCTAGTCATTTTCATTCAGAATACCATAATCATTAAGTTTACTCAATCCATTTAAAGCCTTTAAACAACTCAATCATATTGCCTTGTATGTCGTCATCATCATCAGCTATTTTCAATCCACTGCAGGATGAAAGCCTCTCCAGCAACTTTCCAGTTACTTCTGTTTTGTGCAATGGCCATCCATTTACTAACCACAAACTCACGAATTTCATCTATCCATCTCTGCCGTTGTCTTCCAGGTTTTCTTCTACCTCCTCTTGGGTACCATTCTGTTATTTTCTTAGTACATCTGTTATCATGTCTTCGAGCTATGTGTCCTGCCCAAAACCATTTTACTTATTTAGTTTTTATAAGAATGTCCTTTACAGATAAAGGAACCACTAAGTGGCAGTGATCACAGTGTACTGATGTGGGATTTACTCAAAGAGGTAACTACCATCGGGGGTAAAGGAAAGGGTTTTTGCATTTTTAAAGGTGAGTACAGTGGTCTCAGACAGATTTTAAATTCTGTACAGTGGGATCAACTGACCATGTTACCAACAGTAAATTCTAAGTGGGAAGCATTCAAGGAATTAATCTTGGATGCTACTAAAAGTTTCATACCTATTAAGAAATATTGTTCGAAGTTTAGGCCTAAATGGTTATCAAATGAACTAATGAGACCGTGACAGAAGAAAAATGCACGGGATGCATTTTTCTTGTTGATGATCCTCTTGATGATCCTGCTCAGATAGCAAACAAACTGAATGAGTATTTTGCATCTACATTCACACATGAGGGTTTATTAAGGTTTGAAAATGGCAGAAGGTTATCAAATTGTAGCAGAGTGCTTAATGATTTTATAATAATTGAGAACAAAGTGGAGGAGAAATTGTTGAAGTTAAACATAAGAAAGGCGCCTGGGGTGGATGGGATCTATCCAGTTATATTAAAGGAGGCGGCAAAGCAACTAAGCAAACCCTTAGCCATAATTATGAGAGCATCCTTGGTCTCAGGGGATGTCCCCATGGACTGGAGATGTGCAAATGTATCCCCAATTCACAAAGGGGGATCAAAGGGTATTATGAGTAATTACAGACCAGTTAGTTTAACTTCTGTTCTGCGTAAAATAATGGAGACACTGGTTAAAGATGCATTGCAGGATCATCTAGACAAGACTGCAGCAATAATTCAGACACAGCATGGGTTTGTTAAGGGCAAGTTTTGTCTGACAAATTTGATAGGATATTATGATGTGGTTACAAAGGAACTGGAATAATTACAAAGGAATAATTTTGATATCATATATTTGGATTTCAGGAAAGCTTTTCACACTGTTGCGCATGGAAGACTATTGTACAAATTGGAGCAGAATGGTATTAAGGGTAAGTTGCTACAATGGATAAAAAGATGGTTGAGTGGGAGAAGACAGAGGGAGGTAATTAATGGGTGCTGCTCTTCGTGGACTAATGTTATTAGTGGAGTCCCACAGGGTTCGGTTTTGGGTCCACTGTTCGATTTGTGTGTTTATCAGTGATATTGATGAAGGTATATCATGCTTAGTGTCGATGTTTGCAGTTGAAACAAAGGTTGGCAGGGTTGTTAATGGCAGTGTACTACTGCAACAGGATCTAGATAATTTGGACAGATGGGCTAAGAAGTGGCAACTGAAGTTTAACCTTGACAAATGCAAAGTATTGCATATATGTAGAAGTAACCCCAGAGAAACTTACCAACTGTGTGGTACTACACTTAAGTGGTAGTAAATGAAAAAGACCCGGGAGTAATTGTGCAGTCAGATATGAAGTTTTGTGAGCAATGCAGACAGGCTGCCAGGGGAGGTCATGGGGTTTTGTCAATGATATATAGGAATTTTGCTAGCAGGGAGAAGGAGGTGATTGTCCCTCTGTATAAGGTAATGGTTAGGTTACGCCTTGAGTACTGTGTACAGGTCTGGAGGCCTCATTTTAGGAACACTGTAGATTTGCTTGAGTGTGTACAGAGACGGGAAACAAGATTGGTGAGGGGATTGAAGGGATCCTCTTACCAAGAGAGGCTTAAGTTCTGCAAATTGCAGTGGCTGGAGAATAGGCATTGATCTGATTGAGGTGTATAAGGCCTTGAATGGGTTGAGCATGCTGAATTCTGATGGGATCCTTCCACTTGTTCAGAATACGAACCTAAGGGGGCATAAATTCAAATTAAGAAAAGACAGATGTAGAATAGATGTGCAGAAATTTGCCTTTAGCCAGCAGGTGGTTAATTGCGGGAACAAACTTCCATCTGTTGTTGTATAAGTTGATAGGTTAAATAAATTTAAGGAGGAACTGGATAGGCATTTGGAGGGAATGGTGTGATTTTTTTTTTTTAGTCTGATGCTGCATAAGCTCATTCACTTGCTTTCTTACATCACATACCACTACTATTACTACTTGAGTTTGCTGCCTAAACCATGTGTTTCTCTTCTTATCTAACAGTCTGATTCGCAATATAATTCATTCCATTCTTCGCTGTGTAGTTCTCAGCTTCTCATGCATTCTTTTGGTGAGTGCCGAAGTTTCACTTCCGTAAGTCATGGTGGGGAGTATGCATTGGTTCATTATTTTACGTTTCAGACAAACTGGGATATTGCTCCTCAGTATTTGACTATATTTCCTGAATGTTATCCATCCATAATTTATTCTTCTCTTGACTTCCAGCCATTTATCATTATTGCAGCTAATAACTTGTCCCAGATAAGTATATGACTCCACCTTTTCAATTACTGCTCCTTCAATCATTATATCCCTTTCTGTGGCATACTTGTTCATCATTACTTTTGTTTTAGCCATATTCATCTTTAGTCCAAAATCCTTACTAACTGTGCATAACTAATTTAAAGATTTTCCTCTAATTCTTTGGGATCATGGCTTATGACCACAATATCATCTGCAAATCGTAAATGGTTTAGGTACTCTCCATTCACATTGACTCCTTTCTGCAACCAGTCTAATCTTCTGAAAGCTTCCTCAAGGGCAATAGTAAACAACTTTGGAGATATTGTGTCTCCTTGTTGAACTTCTTTATCGATTTTAAGTTTGCTACTATATTTTTCTAGTCTAATAAATGAGATAGCGTTCTCATATATTTTCTTCGAAATCATAATATATGAGGTATCTATGCCTTGTTTTTCCAGTGCCTGAAACATTGCCTTATGCTGTATGGAGTCAAATGCCTTTTCATAATCCACAAATGCTTGCCATAATGGTGTTTTATATTCATATGCTTTCTCCATTAGCTGTGATATTACGTGAACGTGATCCATAGTTGAGAATCCTGTCCTAAAGCCAGCTTGCTCTTTCGGTCGATTCTTATCAAGTATTCTTTCTAATCTTTTAATAATGACCCTTGTGAACAACTTGTATGTGGGATAACAAGCTAATTTGTCTATAATTTCCAATTTTCTGATTTATCTCCCTTATGCAGCAAAACTATGATTGTGTTATTTCTTGGTTTCTTGGGCATCACACCTTTTCTAATGCATTTTGTGGAGAGTCTTGCCAGTTTTTGTGTCATGTCTCTTCTTCCCAATTTTAACAACTCTACAGTAACTTCATCTACACCAGGGGCTTTCTGATTCTTCATTTTCTTCAACGCATGTTCTACCTCATCAGGATGAATATCGGGTATGTCATACATGTTACTAATTTGTGATCCATCTTCCCCGCTGCTGACAAAATTCTCTTGCTCCTTGTATAATTCTCTATAGTAGTCTTCTGCTATTTATAAGTACACCATCGCTATTCTTCAGTTTCAGTATCATTTGTCTTTCTGTATTGCTGCTCATGGCTGCTGATTTAAGTCCTTTGTTTTCCCTTAATGCTTGTTCTACTTTTCTCGTGTTAAATCTTATGTCCTCTCTGAGTCTCTTTCTAATGGCTTTACCTAACTTGGTACACTCAATTTTCTCCTTGTCACTGTTTATCTTGCTGTTCATTTGTCGCCCTCAGTTAATCATGACAAGTGTTTCTTGACTAATTTTTTCTTCTTTGGATTTCTTTTTACCTATAGGTTTCTTGGGCTTTATCACTTTCAGAAAGTTGTAATATTCCTCTTTGATATCTTGGTCCTGAGCCATTTGCAGAAGCCCAAACTTGTCCTTAAGTTCCAGTGCATGCTGCTTTTTCTCCTCTTCTGTTATGTCAAAGACCTTTTATTATTTACTCGAGTCAGTTTTTTTCCTTTCCTTTCTTTTCTTACATCTATATCAAGTGTGCATCTTACCATTCTGTGATCACTTCCAACATTTACCTTATTCAGGACGGTAACATCATTCATGATATATCTTCTGTTAGTGAGGATGAAGTCGATTTCATTAGTTGTTAATCCATTTGGACTCTTCCATGTCCACCTGCTGTTTCACCCTTTTCTTGAAAAAAAGTGTTCGTTACTGACAATCCTTAAGATTCTGCAAATTCCACAAGTCTTTCACCTCTTTCATTTCTAGGCCTTGTATGTGCCTAATTTCAAAGAAAAAATAAGTAAATTAGGAACACATTGATCCTGTATCTTCAGGGTGCAGTGTATTCTGCTTGAACCTTTCCAGTTAAGTTAATGTGTCTTAATTAAGTTAATGTACTGTATTTAGTGATGTTCATAGCACCAAATTATGTCAACTTATATCAACTCTAGAAGGAAGTGGGTGAATCAAATTGGTCACTTTATCAATGGCTCGACTGTTGGTGATCTTGCTCAGATAGCTGACAAATTGAATAAGTATTTTGCATCTACATTCACGCATGAGAAATTCTGTAGTGAATAGGAGGACAGAAGTTTATTAAACTCATAGGGAACTAAATGATTTTGGAATAACTGAAAGCCAACTGGAGGGGAAATTGTTGAAGTTAAACATAAGAAAGGCATATGGGGTGGAAGGGAACTATCCAATTAGATTAACTGAGGCAGCAAAGTAAGTAAGCAAGCAAACCCTTAGCCATGTTTTATGAGCTCATCCTTGTACTCGGTGGAGGTTCTCATGAACTGGAGATGTGCAAATGTATCCCCAATTGTGTATCTTCTCCAAGAGCAAAGTGGAGGAGAAATTGTTGAAGTTGAACATAAGGAAGTCAACAGGGATGGATGGGATCTATCCAGTTATATTAAAGGAAGCAGCAAAAGAAGTAAGCAAACCCTTAGCCATAATTATGAGAGCTTCCTTGAACTCATATGAGGTCCCCATGGACTGGAGGTGTGCAAATGTATCCTAATTCACAAAGGTGAATCAAAGAGTGACACAAGTAATTACAGACCTGTTAGGTTAACTTCTGCTCTGGGAAAAATAATGAGGTCACTAGTTAAAGAAGCATTGCATAATAATCTAGAAAAGAATACAGCACTGTAATCATTCAGACACAGCATGGATTTGTTAAGGGTTTGCTCATGTCTGACCAATTTCATTGGTTACTATGATGTGGTCACGAAGGAACTGGAGGCAAAAAATAATTTTTATATTAAAAATAATTTTTATACTTGGATTTCGGTAAATCTTTAGATACTGTTGCACATGGAAGACTACTGTACAAATTGGAGCAGTATGGTATTAAAGGAAAGTTGCTACAATGGATAAAAGGATGGTTGAATGGGAGAAGACAGAGAATGGTAATGAATGGACACTGCTTTTTGTGGACCAATGTTATTAGTGTAGTCTCCCAGGGTTGCGTGTTGGGCCAATGTTGCTTTGTATATTTATGTTTTGTATGATATACCTTCGTCAGTGTCATTGTTGAAGTTATCCGGTTTAATGTCAAAGTTTTCAGATGATACAAAGGTTGGCAAAGTTGTTAATAACAGTATGCTTATAGCAGAATCAAGAAAAGTTTGGCAGATGGGCTGAGAAGTGGCAACTGAAGTTTAAAATTGTTCAATGCAAAATTCTGCATATGCATAGCAGTAATCCCAGAGAAATGTACCAACTGTGTGGTGCTACACTCAGGGTAGTTCAGAATGAAAAAGACGGGGGGGGGGGGGTATTTGTGCAGTCAGATATGAAGTTTTCTGAGTAGTGCAGACAGGCAGCCAGAGCAGTTCACGGGATCTTGTCAGTGCTATATGGGAATCTTTCTAGCAAGGATAAGGAGGTGATTATTCCCTTGTATAAGGCAATACAATAGAATAATTTCCAGACTCAAGGTGTGGTCAGGCCACACCTTGAGTACTGTGTATCTATGTACTTGAGTACATAGACTTTTTCTTGCATCATATGCCTCTACTAATGCTTAATGCTAAATACAGTGTGAAAATATAGAGTAAAAAATTTTATTTACCCACAATAAGTAATTTTTTTATTTTCCTCTTTAAGGGCCAAAACAAAGATTAAATTCATTTTTGTTGTGAGCAGAGGAACCACCACGGTGCCAGACTTGTGACACCGTTCAATCAATAAAACACATATTAATAGACTGTCCTACATATACAAATGAACGTAAACAAGTCTTCAAAGATATTTATGAGACACATTACGCCATTACACTAACAGATCTCTTGAAAAATAAACATGACTGCACAGATGTTTTCAACTTTCTTAAAGCTATCAATTTATACCACCTCCTCTAAGGAAGTGAATATAAGCAACAGACTTACACAAGAACGTATAAATCAGGTTAAAATGAACAATTAAAATCGAAAGTAAACACCCCTGAAACACATCACACCGTATGAACTGGCGCATTATGACCCGCGTAGTCCATGCGCCATTAAACCTCAATACAAATAAACAAACAAACAAAGATTAAATACAAGTTTTTAAGAGTTGAACTGCTGGGGACTGTGTTGCTGAGTGAATGTAGTATTTATTTATTTAGAAATAAAAACTTTCTTTTTCATGTAATACTGTACTGGTTTTAAAAATAAATTTGGTAATTGCAGCTTACTTCTCCACTATGCACACACTTATGATTGAGCACATTTTATGTTTAGTCGTTAGCAGACTCTGTATTAGCAGAACACAGGTTCTAAATATTTTGAAATAAAACACCCTCTGCATTATGTATGAGGGTGAGTTTGTGTGGTGGATACTATTCATGAAACTTGTACAAGAAAGACTGGATAGAAGAGAATGTAAATGGATTAATTATAAAATAAATAAACTTGAAAAAGGTTGAGAGATTGCATAAGTACATTTCACTGGTAATGCACAGCTGTAACATTTGCTGAGGAACAATGGTCCTCCCTCCCATGTAGGTCCAGGACATGGCCTACAGGATTGGCTACCAGTGTGGTAAGCACTACATTAGGCAGCTGTATCTTATATTAGGTGCTGTTATAGCAGAATGTGTAGAGGCTACTAGAGGTTATCTTAGTGAATCCTTTTTCTTTCCATAGCATTTGCAGTTAGCATTAGCATTAGCATTAGTAGAGGCATATGATGCAAGAAAGCAAGCTTATTCAGCATCAGCCAAAAAAAAAAAAAAAAAAAAACCTCTCCCATTTCACCCCTCCGTTCGTTCGAAATACCTGTCCAGTTGAGCTTTAAATTTGTTTAGGCTATCAACTTCAACAACAAGTGATGGTAGTCGGTTCCACCAACCAACCACCCGCTGGCCAAAGGCAAATTTCCGCACATCTATCCGACATCCGTCCTTCCTCAATTTGAATTTATGCCCTCTGAGGTGATTATTCTGAGAAAGATGAAGAATCCCATTGGCATTGAGCATGCTCAAACCATTCAAAGCCTTATACACCTCTATCAGATCACCTCGCCGGTGCCTAGTCTCCAGACTCTGTAATTTGCAAAACTTAAGCCTTTCTTCGTAAGAGCAACCCTTTGTTCCATTTACTAATCTTGTTGCCCTTCTCTGTACCCGTTCCAGCAGCTCTACATCCTTCTTGAAATGAGGCCTCCAGACCTGTATACAGTACTCAAGATGTGGCCTAACCATTGCCTTATACAAGGGAATAATCACCTCCTTATCCCTGCTAGAAAAATTCCTGTATATCATTGACAAGACACCATGAGCTACTCTTGCAGCTCGTCTGCACTGCTCAGAGAACTTCATATCTGCCTGCACAATTACCCCCAGGTCCTTTTCATTCTCCACCACTGTCAGTGTAGTACCGCAGAGTTGATACATTGCTCTGGGGTTACTGTTACCCATATGTAGTACTTTACATTTGTCAATGTTAAACTTCATTTGCCACCTCTCAGCCCATCTGTTCAACCTTTCCAGATCCTGTTGCAGCAGCATAGCATCAGTAGTGTCCTTAACGACCCTGCCAACCTTTGTATCATCTGCAAACTTAGACATTAAACTTGATATCCCATCATCAATATCATTCATAAACACCGAAAACAACAATGGACCCAACACTGAACCTTGAGGAACTCCACTAATAACATTAGTCCACGTTGAGCAGTGTCCATTGATTACCACTCTCTGTCTTCTGCCACTCAACCATCCCCTTATCCATAGCAGCAATTTGCCTCCAATGCCACACTGCTCCAATTTGTGCAGCAGTCTTCCATGTGCAACAGTATCAAAAGCCTTTCTAAGATCCAAATATATAATATCAAAGTTATTCCCTGCATCCAGTTCTTTTGTGACTACATCATAGTATCCAATCAAATTGGTCAGGCAAGACCTGCCCTTAACAAAACCATGCTGCGTCTGAGCTATAACTGAATTCTTGTCTAGATGATCCTGCAGTGCTTCTTTAACCAGTGCCTCCATTAATTTACCTGGAACAGAAGTTAAACTAACAGGTCTATAATTACTTGTGTCAGCCTTTGATCCTCCTTTGTGAATTGGGGTTACATTTGCACATCTCCAGTCTATGGGTACCTCCCCTGAGTCCAAAGTCCAAAGAAGCTCTCATAATTATGGCTAGGGGTTTGCATACTTCCTTTGCTGCCTCCTTTAATATAACTGGATAGATCCCATCCACCCCAGGTGCCTTTTTTATGTTTATCCTCAACAATCTCAGTTACTGTTTGGAGGCTAATGCTAAAGACTGCTTAGTTGAAAGCACCCATGGCAACTTGCCATAATGAGAATAAAGATTATTTATTTAATGTTGGTTTTGTATAACTACTGAGCTGTCTAACATACAAAGAGTAGTGATGAATAAAAGTAGTTAAGCCTTCATAAAGAATGAAACAGTTAAGGTCAGTCAGTACTAATAAACATAAAACTTTGTGATTGTTTTGTAAATCTACATTTAATGTTGTATGCAGTGGTGTTGCTTCTGTATAAGTTCACAGCAGTGGGGAAGATATCAATTGCAAAACTTCAAGAAAACTAGCCATATCTTGATTTAAAATAAGAGAAGGATGTCACAAATTGTGAAAAAGACAAAAACAGCCTGCTTCCTCTGTAAACATTCCAGAAACTACTTTTCAAATCACAGTATAAACTGATTTATTTCTAATTATGTTCTTAGATAGTTTGATCACAAAAAAATTCCAAATGAAGATGCCATTAGCATATGCCATCATGTATGGACTGGGTCCTTTCTTTCAAGATGGGTTAACTTTGCTGCTGTTTTGCAGATTTATAGGAGGACTGTCAAAGTGTCAAAAAGGACAAATGGATATTATTATATAATACTGAGAACTTATTAAATAATTTTTGTACAATGTACTTATCTGTTTTCTTGGGCCACTCCCCAGCCTGTCTACATTGTGCAAGTTGGTTATTTCATTAACAAAGTTAGTATACATTTCTTTGGATTTCAGTGTGAATATTAAATTGTTGTGGGACCTAAAAGTTTATAATGAAAATAGAAAATCTGTAAATGAACCAGAAATGTTTGATACAGGTATGTGTTTGCTTCATATAATTTATGGAGTTTTACCAACAGTGCTGATTAAAAAAAAAAAAAAGTTTTGCTATTCTCTGGCATGATCACAGAAGTCAGAGATGCTTACAACTAATAATTTAACAGGAATATAATCATCACCACATTTAGCAGTTATACGAACTCAAACCACAGTCAAATATGTGACTGCACTCCCATGCTAACCACTTGGCTGTGTTAGACCTACAGTATAGTGAGTGGTTAGCTTGCAGAAAGTTTATTTTAAAGTTGGTTGCCCTGCAGCTTGAACTTTTTCTGCTGAAAAAAATGTTAGTGTAAGCTTTCATTTATGGACCAGGTCCTTTCTTTCAAGATCAGTTATTTGGCAACTGAAGAACTATCTTTGCTGTTGCATTTGAGGAAAGTTAACAGAGTGTCTGAAGGACAAATAGATATAATTGTGTGTTACTAGAATAATTTATCAGATGTTTCTGTTAGAAGACTTTTTCAGAATAAATATCAATCAAATGATTTGCATCTATTTCTGTATAGAAATCTCTGTGCGGCATCCTAAGTTGATTTGTAAAGAAGGATTCATTATATGTACTTGATTAAATTCTCCTCCAAAGTTAGCTGTGGACATGATAGTTATAATTTCAAGCTTGTTTCAATAATTTTAAACTTATCAACATTGCTTTTGAAGCATTTTATCATCTGAAAGGTCTGATCAAGAAGAAAGAAATATTTGTTTTTATAAAGGAATATGCAAATTTTTGAAAATGTGTAACTTATTCAAGTGTCCTTTACAGTGTCAAGTAGTGAAAATAGCTCTGTTAGGTTTATCACTGCTTGTTTCTTCAAGTAATTGCAGTATAGAATATTCATTGAGAAAAAAGTGATTATTTACAAATTTGTGAATCTCCAGCTGCAAAATCTATGAAGCATATTCGTCTGCTGATAAAACTTGATGGGTTACTGGCATTCTTCAGTAAAAATTCATAAATTGTATAGTGTGTTTGTTTCAGAGGGGGAATTTGAATTTTATTTCATGCTAAAGCATCGGTGAATGAAATTTCTGTCAGTAATGTTTCGTGGAAAGAGTGGTTGAACATTCCCTGCTTCCCAGAACATTTCCCAGAGAATTGTTCCTGAATCAGTTTCCACACTATTGGTGGCTTACATACTTTAGGAATTACCAATATAAGCTGTAAGAAATGCTTCAAGTAAAGGAAAGAAGCTACATGTAAAGCAAAAACATTTAAAAATGAACAAACATAAAGCAGCAACAGAGTTAAATTTAACGTAAATAAAGAAGACATAAATGATCACATGAAAGAAGAAAAGCAGTAATTGGATGACACAAATTTGTAGTTTAAGAAAACACTGCGATCATAAATGTCAGTTGTATTGTCAAAATTGTATGATGTGCAATATATATTTTTGTATATAAAAAGAAAGATGTTTGATAATTTTTCTTCAAAGAGCATGAAAGTAATGAATTTGTTTTTAAAAGGGCATTAGACACTCCAATATTTACCTGCCATGAAAGGTAATTGACTTAATAAGATTAAGCTTGTGATTTTAAGTTGTTTGCTCTAGAACATATGTTAGAAGAGTAAGCATAATTTATTTGAACAAATAATATTTTAAAATAATTTTGAACAGTATTCATTAGAACAAATTTTTGGTAAAATGAAATGATTCATGCTGCCCAAAGAAATTTAACTTAAATGAGACCTAATTGATTTCAATATCTGTATTTATTTAGGATGTATGTCTCAAGCTTAGATAACAGTATAGTCTCTGATTTATGTCAGGGATGAATGGTAACATATCAAAATGATGTAAATCAGACTCTTTTTTTCAATATGTATACAGTAAACCCCCGCTATTCGCGTTATCTGTATTCGCAATCGCCGATTTAATATAAAATTAAACCTAAAAAAATGTGAATTTTAAAGCCCTGTGAATATTTTCCGCCATAAAAATACATGGGCGTGGCTAAAATTATCTTTCTCGGTCAAAACAGCGCTCAGTGGGTGGGGGAGAGGGGTGACAAATTCGCGAGCGTGGATGTTTCTCGCTAATCCTTGTTCAGTATGTGTTATGCGCTTGTTATGGAAGGTTTCGTCATTTGCTTTTAATTTATATGCTTATAAATTGAATAAATTTATCAATTTATAAATTGATATGCTTACAGAAGTGATAAATCTACCGTTTTGCAGTGTAAAACAGACTTTTTCAAGTGTGTTAACAGAAGAAAGTGACTTTATTGTGGACAGGTTCTTTCTAACTCGTACAAAAATATGGCTACGAATAACAAGAGAAATGTGATAATATCAAAGAAGGTGATTAGCGAATAAAATTGAGTTATTAGACAATTTCTAATGGTGAAAGTGTCTCCTCAGTGGCAAAACATTATAAAATCAATGAGTCAACGGTACGATCAATCAAGAAATCGGAAGAAAAAATCCGCCATAGTGTTCGTGAAAATGCGCTAATTGCTTCAAAAATTTGCTCTGTAACTCGTGATGTTAAATTAGAAAAAATGGAAACAGCTTTAAATCTGTGGATAGAAGACCGAACTCAAAATAAAATTCCGTTAAGTTCCTCATCATTCGTGAAAAGGCAAAACTCCTTTATCAACACTTTAGCGAAACTGGTGATAGCACTGGCAGGATAGTTTTTTAGCTAGCAAAGGCGTTGGTTTGAAAGATTTATTTGAAATTTCTAATAAATATTACATTTAATATTAAATTGTTTCTTATTTTCATTTCGATGCCATATGCTTGCATTTCACTATGTACTGTCTATGTACATAGTCATATTACAAAATTTTGGACTAGTTTTTCTTATATATTTCATACTTTGGAACAGAACCCCTTTATTACTATAGGAGCCATAACTCAGTATTCGCGTTTTTGGTATTCGCGGCATTTATCAGGAACGTAACCCCCGCTATTCGCAGGGGTTTACTGTAATTGTATGTTATAAAGGGGAGATGCATTTACATGGTAAAATTTTTAGGCTCACCAACTTAGTTTAACTTTCAGTTAAATACTCATTAAAAATTAAACATCAATATTATAACAGAAAAGTAAAAAAATACATGTGTTATACTGCATACATAAATATTTGTTTACGTACTGTATGTCATACCAAATTATTTATGTTTGAGAAGCCAAGGATAAAAATCTAAAGAGAGTTGTTGGTGTTTCTCTTCATGCAGTGCACTACAGCAACACAAAAGATCACTCTGTCCTCAAGTGATCTTAAATCTCTGTTCTGTGTTTAGATCAACTTAAATGAGGATAGCCAGCAGAGCAAAGGCTCTAGCCATCTTTTTTTGCTACTTGTATGTAGTGCTAGCCACATCTCCTCCTCCTGCACTCCTAATCTTTTTTTGCTCTTACTCAATGAAATTCTCATTGGCTGGCTAGCACTACATCTGTGGATAGAAGACCGAACATATTTGCTATATGTCTGGTTTGTTGAAGCCAGTCTTATTTGCACAATCAGTAACTGAATTTCGGGGGTATTTCTTGGTTTTGGAGCACCCTGAATGCACCCATGCCATATATTCCAGTATACACTATTCATCACAGCCTGAGTGATTTCCTCCTGCCTTGCCATAATATTGTCTATGGGCTTCTTATGAGGGTATACAGCTTAATGCTGTATACTCCAAACTTCCAAAATGATGGATGGTATCTGTCTTGGTGATCAGTTGCCACCGGGCCCACCAGAGATGATATGTTTTGCAAAGTCTGCATTACCTGTCGGTTGTAACACAGAGTGACCATATTTTTTAGAATGAAATAAGTTATGTTGCCAAATCCATTTTCAAAAACAAACAAGGTTATTGAGACCCTTCATCAAGAAGTTTTGTGAGAAACTTCTTGATGAAGGGAGAGAAGCAAAAGTTTTTAAAATTAAAAATGAAACTAAATTGAATGACCTAAATTGGAACAATGTAAATCTCAGGCTGCCTGTATTATTAAAAAATTGCATATCGGCCTGCAAAATCCAAAACTCACTTCGCAAACTGTATTATGTGCGTTTTAAATACAATAGAAAAAGAACAAAGGCTAATAAAACATAATTCTTTAAAAATCTACAAGAAATTATTTTTAAAGATCTCCATTCACTTCTGTTATATATAAATAAGTGTAATACAATTTTCAAGATAATTTTACAATTTTTCAACTAAGTTATGATTTTTATATTAATTAATTTCATTAACTAGTAGAAAATATAAGGTGCACAATTTGGATGTTTATTAATCTTTGTTACTTATTATATGTGTAATGAAGATATCGATTTCTGATGACAAGCTGGTTCTCTAAATTAAGGGAGAAATTTGATTTAAAATACCATGATATTTGATTAATTAATAGATGTGAACCATTACAGTATTGTGTTGATTAATTAAGCAGTTGAATATTTTTTGTAGATTTTCTGCATAAATGAATGTGGTTTATGTTTATAATGTTCTATCCTCATTTTTATGCATTGAGTGATACAGGTAATGTATCACTAAAATTATAAATTTAAAGAAATTTGCTGTATTCCCTTAACAGTTACAAAAAAAAAAAAAATAAAAAGCAATGCCTTACTTACCTAGTGGAAGTTTACCCTTTTGTCATATGTAAAAAAAGAAGAAATTGTTAAGAGCATAATAAGTGCTGTTAATTAATACATAAGAGGTTGATAAATATATATAAAGTGACAATGAGAATTTTAGATATTTGTATACACTTGTTACACAAGTAATAAGTAGCCTTTTCTTTAAAAAGAAACCTTTGTTCAGTGTCAGATAAAATAATTTTTTTTACTGATCATTATGTCTAAAATCATCACTGGTATTTGTTATTGGTTCGTAAAATTAGATTTGTAAAAGTGTAAAGTATGTGTCATTTTGAAAATGCTTTAAAACAATTACTTCATTTAAGTTTAAGATTTGTATACTCCAATTTCATGTAATTAATGACTGCCATTGTTTGTTACATTTTAAATAATTTTATGTATGGTGTATTTTCCTTTGTAATGTTGAAAATATATTTAAAAAATGTATTTCATGAGTTTCTGAAATACTTCAGAAATAAGTCACAAATCAAAATATTTACTGTGATAATCTGTGTATATTATGGAATAAATGAACTTAATTTTGTATGATATTTTGACTCCCCCCCCCTTTAATTTTGACACTGTCATATAGCTTTTATGTCTTCATCAAGGTGAAACATTTTGGCAAGTGAATTTGAATTGGTTACACGTAGGGCAGTGAATGTTTTGCAAGGCATAAAAAATTTGCAGCTTCAACAAATTAGTTTTCTTCAAGATTCTGCAAATTATATTTCTTTAAAGTTCTGCTAATTTTTCTGTTTTTACAAGTTTACACACATTTTTATAGTGTCTTTTTTTTTTTTTTTTTTTTCCTAAAGTTTTCAGCTGTTTACTAGTGAATTATAGAACAAAGTGTACTGCCATGTAATGCTAAAATTACTTTACATATTTATTTTATTAAACGTGTATATTAGATTGGGTGATTTTTCTAATTTATGGGAAGTTTTTCTTTGGCGATATAAAAGGCTGACATTTTTTGCTTATTACTTTGGATAATACTGGTTTCAGAAATGTTTATCCTTTACATGTCTCTTTTTTTTTTTTTTTTTATACATTTATAATTTTAAATTGTCCATGGGCTTACCTGTGGTAATGGGGGTTAAACTTGTAATATAGAATCAGTATGCTGTGATTTTGTTGGAAGAAAAGGTATATTGAGAGTGGGAATAATCTACAGTACAGAAAATTATAACAAGAGTCTCTTTGTGCAAATGTTGAATGCCTTATGGGCGATTTCAGTTTGTTTTATATCGATTAAGTGAGATGGAAACTTACTATGGAGAAAAAATATTTTAAAATCAACTTGATGGTTATTTGTATCAGCATATTAGGAAAAGTACATGACAACACGACGAAACAGATGGCCCTCAGTCCCCAGCAGCTTTCACTCCCCCTCTTACGGCAGCAAGAGGATCTGAGTGGAAGCAGAGGGTGCTAAGAATCTCTGGGTACGACCAGGCTGCCATGCACGGAAACTGAACTTGGCCTGTTACAACGTAAGATTGCTCCTTGGTGAAGATAGGATATTAGAACTGGAAAAGGAATTAGAAAATGTGAATTGGAATATCATTGACTTGGCTGAAACAAGAAGAAGAAATGAATCACTTAAGTTTATCGTGGAAATCTGCTGTACACCAATAGAAACAGTGAAAAGAGCAAAGATGGAGTTGGATTTCGGGTCCATAAAGATATAAAAAACAACATTTTGGAATTCAAAAGTACATCACCAAGGGTTTCAAGACTCTACTCAGGATTTCTAAAAGGTCCAAACTAAAGGTTATAATGATATATGCACCAACATTAAGCCATGGTGATGAATAGGTTGAAGAAATGTACATCGAAATTGAGAGACTTCTAGCTGAACAGAAAACTCACTACACCATTATTATGAGGGACTTCAATGCTAAGTTGGAAAGAGACAAAGCAGCACAGAAAGGAAAACTATAAAAATTTTGGAATTGGTGAGACTTGTGAAATTTACAAAATCTCGAGGAATATCAGTAAGGAACACTTTTTTTCAAGAAAAGGGTGAACAGAAAGTGGTCATGGAAGAGCCCAAATGGATTAACAACTAATGAAATTCACTTCATCCACACTAACAGAAGATATATTGTGAACGATGTTACTGTCCTGAATAAGGTAAATGTTGGAAGTGATCACAGAATGGTAAGATGCACACTCGAATAAGTAATACAAAGGTTTTTGAGGTAACGGAAGATGAAAAAGAGCAGTATGTACTGGAACTTAAGAACATGTTTGAGCTTCTGAAGACTTTTCAGGATATCGACAGGAATATAACAATTTTCTGAAAGTGATAAAGTCAGAGAAACCTATAGGTAAAAAGAAATCTTGATGTACAGCCACTCCCTGACTTAAGTAAGGGGTTCTGCGGAACTCTACGTAAGTTGGAATTTCCCTAAATGCCCCGGAATTTCCCTTTCTTCAATCAAATTTGATTGAAGAAAAAACAAAATGTTTGACGAACATGTAAATAGAATTATTTATTCAATTTTTTTATCTCATGTGCAGGAAAAATTACAGAATGTGCAAAATTACAAAAATTTCAAGATTATAAAATTACAAAAAGAGAGAAGAGATAGGCGTGCATAATGTCAGCAAGTTTTACCTTTCGAACATCATTTCCGGAATTAACTCTCCAGCTGATAAGAATGCTGCTGTGGAAGTTGTGTTGTGGAGATTTAGAAGGAGGTTTTTCCAACATATCACAAAATTTCTCTGCAGCTAGCTGCAGAATTGACACTGACAACTTCACCACATATTTTAATGGTTTGGAAACCAGCATTATGCTTGAGCCTATTAAACCACCCGTTGCTTGCCACAAATTTGTCTGGGGATTTCCCGTACTTATCCTTAATATCTTCATAAATACTTCTTGCTTTTGCTTGAATGGCCATTGGACTCAAGGGGCATTGGCTTCTGAATCTGATTTTCCTTTCATATTATTATTAATATTATTATTAATAGCTTTTCCATCTTCGATATAGCACCTGAACACTGTTTTGTAATCACTGTTGATCTTAAATGCGTTGATCCTTTAACATGTTCTTTTATACGTGCATTGTCCCTTAAAATGATATTCACTGTTGAAGCAGCAAGACCTAATTCCATGCAATAATGACAAACTTTGTCCTGCTTTGTACTTCTTAATTAATCTTTATTTCTAAATCAATTTTGTTTTGTTTCCTAGCACTGCCAGCACTTGCACTTTCCATTGGACCCTTTCCCTTCACAATTGTAATAAGTAAATAGGAATGAAGAGAAGATTTTAAAAATTTGTTTTTTATAAGATTGAAGATTTCAGTGAAGGGAAACTCATTTCACCATAATACCGTAACGTAAAAACCCACAGAATTCCAGTTATTGGTATTATCGCCAATGCAATAAGACAGTTTACTACCTGTCTGTAATAGATTTTGCTAACAGAAAAGGATAGGTGGAACAGGACAAGGGTATGTCTGCCAAAGGATAGGTGGAACAGGACCAGGGTATGTCTGCCAGGGGCAAAAGTTGATGACTTTGTAGAGTGGATATCATCTTTTAAGGGCACAAAAGGTGATATAGTTGTACACATTGGCACTAATGATATTAAGAGTAGGAGACCGGCAGAATTACTTGACAAGTACAGGTCACTGATGAAAAAAAGCCGTGAATTAGGGTTGAAATTGAAAGTGTCTGCAATTCTGCCCAGACACGATAGGAGGGAGTATATGATGAGAGCCCTGTCAATCAATTCGGCCCTGGAAAGATTGTGCAGGGCTCAAGGGGTAGAATTTTTTTCAGCCTGGTCTGTACTTGTTAACAGGAGAGACTGCTTCTACAGGGATGGGATACACTTAAATAGAAAGGGTGCAAGAATGTTTGCTGATGCTATCGAGGCAGTGTTAGGTGGGTCGGAAAACTGCTAGATTGGGGGGATACAAGGACTAATAGATTAACAGTATCCACTGGCAGAGGTGAAAGTGATTCTTGCACTGCTTCTATTGGAATGAGCCGCAGCCTGGAAAATAAGATGCAGGATATTTCAGAGACTGCTGGGAATCATTGGGGTACAAGTAAACACATGGGGTGTGTTAGGGTAGCTAAGAAAAAGAACAGGTGCATGTATACTTGCGTGTACACCAATGCTAGGAGTTTAGTAAATAAATTTGATGAATTTGAGGTATTGCTCAAAACATCAAAGGCAGATATTGTGGGGATTTCAGAGACGTGATGTCACACAGATATAAGGAATGCAGAACTGGAATTTGGGGAGTACAATGTCTACAGAAAGGATAGACAGGATAGGAAGGGAGGAGGGGTTATGCTATTAATTAAAAAACACATAAAATCCAAGGAAGTGAAGCCAGTCGACATTGCTGGACAGTGCAGTGTCGAGTCAGTTTGGTGTGACATAAGCATTGGGAGATCAAAATTGAGAGTAGGAGTGTGCTATAGGCCTAATGACTCTGATGAGTATAATAAGAAACTGTTCGGAGAAATAGAGTGGGCCAGTAAATCAGAGAGTCTTATAATGGGGGATTTTAATTTCCCAGATATTGACTGGAATTTGGGGACTGGTCACTCACACAGTAGCAAGGCTTTTGTGGATTTATTGGATGATTGTTTTCTACATCAGCATGTTCGGGAGGCAACTAGAGGGAGTAATACTCTTGATTTGATTATCAGTAGTGATTCTTCATCCATTAAGAATCTGCAGATAAATGAACCACTAGGTGGCAGTGATCACAGTGTTCTGAAGTGGGAGTTACTCAAAGAGGTAACTACCATTAGGGGTAAAGGGAAGGGGTATTGCTTTCGTAAAGGCGACTACAATGGACTGAGACAGTATTTAAATTCTATACAGTGGGATCAACTGATGATATTGCCAACAGCAAATTCAAAATGGGAAGCATTCAAAGAACTTATCTTGGAAGCTACTAGGCTTTACATACCAACTAAGAAATATTGTTCAAGGTTTAGGCCTAAATGGATGTCAGATGGACTAATGAGGCATATGGCAGAGAAGAAAAATGCATGGGATACATACAAATTAACACGTGACACAGACGCCTATGATAGATACAAGTTGATCTGTAACCAAGTTACAAAGGAGGTTAGGCAGGCGAAGGCAGATTACGAGAGGTCCTTGGCAAGGGATGCGAAGAAAAACAGCAAAGAGTTCTTTACTTATGTAAACTGTAGAAGGAAGGGGATGAATCAGATTGGTCCACTTGATATCGATGGGTCAACTGTTGATGACCCTGCTCAGGTAGCTAACAAACTAAATGAATATTTTGCATCGACATTCACACATGAGGAGTTATTCAGCGAGGGGAATGCCAGAGGTGTATTCAACTCTAGCAGTAAGCTAGAGAATCTTGTAATAACTGAGAGCAAAGTGGAGGAAAAATTGTTGAAGATAAACACAAGAAAGGCACCTGGGGTGGATGGGATCTATCCAGTTATATTAAAGGAGGCAGCAAAGGAAGTAAGCAAACCCTTAGCCATAATTATGAGAGCTTCCTTGGACTCAGGGGAGGTACCCATGGACTGGAGATGTGCAAATGTGACCCCAATTCACAAAGGAGGATCAAAGGCTGACACAAGTAATTATAGACCTGTGAGTTTAACTTCTGTTCCTGGAAAATTAATGGAGGCACTGGTTAAAGAAGCACTGCAGGATCATCTAGACAAGACTTCGGTTATAGCTAGGACACAGCATGGTTTTGTTAAGGGGAAGTCTTGCCTGACCAATTTGATTGGATACTATGATGCAGTCACAAAAGAACTGGATGCAGGGAATAACTTTGATATTATATACTTGGATCTTAGAAAGGCTTTTGATTCTGTTGCACATGGAAGACTGCTGCACAAATTGGAGTAGTGTGGCATTGGAGGCAAATTGCTGCTATGGATATAGGGGTGGTTGAGGGGGAGAAGACAGAGAGTGGTAATCAATGGACACTGCTCATCGTGGACTAATGTTATTAGTGGAGTCCCTCAGGGTTCAGTATTGGGTCCTTTATTGTTTTCTGTATTTATAAATGATATTGATGATGGTATATCAGGCTTAATGTCCAAGTTTGCAGACGATACGAAGGTTGGCAGGGTTGTCAAGGACACTACTGACACTATGCTGCTGCAACAGGATTTGGAAAGGTTGAGCAGATGGGCTTCGAGGTGGCAAATGAAGTTTAACATTGACAAATGTAAAGTACTACATATGGGAAACAGCAACCCCAGAGCAACGTATCAACTCTGTGGTACTACACTGACAGTGGTAGAGAATGAAAGGGACCTGGGGGTGGTTGTGCAGGCAGATATGAAGTTCTCTGAGCAGTGCAGACGGGCTGCAAGAGTAGCTCATGGTGTATTGTCAATGATATATAGCAATTTTTCTAGCAGGGATAAGGAGGTGATTATTCCCTTGTATAAGGCAATGGTCAGGCCACACCTAGAGTACTGTATACAGGCCTGGAGGCCTCATTTCAAGAAGGATGTAGAGCTGCTGGAACGAGTACAGAGAAGGGCAACAAGATTGGTGAATGGGACAAAGGGGTGCTCTTACGAAGAAAGGCTTAAGTTTTGCGAATTACAGTGTCTGGAAACTAGGCACCAGCGAGGTGATCTGATAGAGGTGTACAAAGCCTTGAATAGTTTGAGCATGCTCAATGCTGATGGGATTCTTCCTCTTGCTCAGAATAATCACCTGAGAGGGCATAAATTCAAATTGAGGAAAGACAGATGTAGGATAGATGTGCGGAAATTTGGCTTTTACCAGCGGATGGTTGGTAGGTGGAACAGACTTCCATCCCTTGTCGTGGAAGTTGATAGCCTAAATAAGTTTAAGGCTCAGCTGGACAGGTATTTCGAACGAACAGAGGGGTGAAGTGGAAGTGGTTATTTTTTATTTATTTATGTTACTTTTTTTTTTTTTTTTTTTTTTTTTGGCTGATGCTACATAAGCTTGCTTTCTTGCATCAAATGCCTCTACTAATGCTAATACTAATAGCTCAAACCAGAAAGTGCAAATTGTTTTTATTGTTTTATGGTAGTGACCTCCAGAAATGTGTTTTAGAAAACTATCACAAAGGCATTCAAAATTGATTCTCATAACGGAAGGTATGATAATGATGAAAGTGTAGTGCAATTTCCATTATAAAAATGACCTTTTAGAGAGAGAGAAATAGCTTAGTTATATAGCAGTTATTGGTATTATCGCCAATGCAATAAGACAGTTTACTACCTGTCTGTAATAGATTTTGCTAACAGAAAAGCTCAAACCAGAAAGTGCAAATTGTTTTTATTGCTTTATGGTAGTGACCTCCAGAAATGTGTTTTAGAAACCTATCACAAAGGCATTCAAAATTGATTCTCATAACGGAAGGTATGATAACGATGAAAGTGTAGTGCAATTTCCATTATAAAAATGACCTTTTAGAGAGAGAGAAATAGCTTAGTTATATAGCAAAAATTTCAACTTCCCAGGTCTTGGAACGAATTACCAAAAAAAAACCAATGTGTTATTAGGTTCACATTACGATATTTTCACTATACCTCCATTTATTCCTACGGGATGCAAAATATGTTTTTAAAATTGTTTTAAAATTTGCACAGGCGAGCAAAAACTTACGTAAAGTCTGATTTCTGTAAGTCGAGTATTACGTAAGACGGGGAGTGGCTGTATTTATTTTAATAAAATCTTTTTAAAAATTCATTCTCTTTAAGCACAATAACTTCAACCCATTATGTTTAAAATAAAAACATGAAGACCAATAAAGCAAATGTATTACATTAAGTAGTAGGTTTCCACTTGACATTAGCATCAGTTGAGGCACGTGATGCAAGAAAGCAAGCTTATACAGCATCAGCCAAAAAAAAAAAGCCCATTTCACCGATCCATTTGTTCTAAATGTTTGTCTAGTTCTGCCTTGAATTTATTTAAACTATCAACTTCCACAACAACAGATGGAAGTTTATTCTAGCAATCAACTACCTGCTGGCTAAAGGCAAATTTCCTCACATCTATTCTACAACTATCTTTCCTTAGTTTGAATCTATGCCCCCTCAGGTTTGTAATCTGAGCAAGAGGAAGAATCCCATCAGCATTGAGCCTGCTCAATCCATTCAAGGCCTTATACACCTCAATCAGATCGCCTCGCAGGTGCCTAGTCTCCAGAAGCTACAATTTGCAGAACTTAAGCCTTTCTTGGTAAGAACACCCCTTTGTTCCCTTCACCATTCTTGTTGCCCTTCTCTGTACTCATTCTAGCACCTCTACATCCTTCCTAAAATGAGACTTCCAGACCTGTATGCAGTACTCAAAGTGTGGCCTGACCATTGCCTTATACGAGGGGATAATCGCTTTATCCCCGCTTGCAAAATTCCTGTATATCATTGACAAGACCCCATGACCTACTCTGGCAGCCTGTCTGCACTGCTCAGAAAACTTCATATCTGACTGCACAATTACCCACCAGGTCTCTTTCATTCTACACTATTCTGAATGTAGCACGACACAGTTGGTACATTTCTCTGGGGTTACTGCTACCCATATGCAGTACTTTGGATTTGTCAATGTTAAACTTCGGTTGCCATATCTCAGCGCATCTGCCCAATTTTTCCAGATCCTGTTGCAGCAGCATATAAACTATTCCTTAGTGAATGCTTGCAAAAGAAGCTAGTAAAAACATTATCTACCGAAATTTTAATGAAAAATAGCCACCTAATAGTCTCTTGGCTGTACTAAATGAGTGGTGTTTACTACTCACTTGTAGTAAACACCACTCATTTAGAAATTTGGTGTTTCTTGTATTATCCAAACAATACGATTGTTGGAACAGGCTTCCATCTGTTGTTGTTGTGGAAGTGGATGGGTTGAATAAATTCAAGGGAGCACTAGACAGATTGTTGGAAGGTATGGATGGGTGAACTGTTGTTTTTTTTTTTTTTTTTTTTTTTTGGCTGGATCTATATAAGCTTGCTTTCTTGCATCATTTGCCATTATTACTACTACTGCCGCCACTACCCAATTAGGAACTTTTGTGTTTACAAGCCAGTCATCAAATTAGCAGTACAGGGTTCTTGGAGTATCCAGATGGAGATAAGCTGATTCCAAAGTTTGAAGGTTGATGATTAACCAGTATAACTGCTTAGTTACGACAGGTTTTTGAAAAATAACTATAACTCTTAACTGTTACCACCAGAAGGAAAAAAATATATTAAAAACAAAAGGTATATAGGTAGTGTATAATATGTGTCTAAAGCATTGAAGCGAAGAAAATATTTTTTGCAATCTGTTGTGCTAAGGAAGTAGTTTGTTTTTTGTTCTGCTGCTTTTTGATAACTACTGTGGCTTATAAATATTGCTTTTTTATTTTACTACTTCGGTTGCAAAAGAATTTTTTTTTCCCTTTTTAACCCTCTATTATTCATGCTCTTAAATGCAAGAAATATGCTTTAGTGGCATCTATAACACTTTCCTTTGGTTTAATTATAAAAGATTAATTTTTTTTAGTTTTTTTTTTTATTAAATTGAAAATGGTCTTCTATTAATTATGATTTGCTAAACTCAATAACAAAATGTCAAACAAAAATAAATGGGTTAAAAATTATTAATAATAGTTATATTTTTAAGAATTTTTCAGTCACTCATCCCTTGATATGACATTCAGGTGGCATCTGGAAGATGCAACATGAATGGCTGTATTTTTGTTGTTCACATTTATCTGGTGAAACCAAAGCTTTATAACAAGATTGATTAGACTTTTGCTGGCATCTCACAGGATGGCAATAGGAGTTTCCTACAAGAAGGATAAATGCTTTTGTTTACCTAGTGCCATCTAAACACCAAACACAAAATTATTTTCTGGTAATTCATAGTGTATTCAAATAAAAACAGAAAATACCATATAAGTTAGAGAATATTGATGGGAAAAAAGTATATTGCAGAATTTTATTTCATTTACAAAAAATAAATAAATAAAATAACGGCATTTCTCACATGCCTCATTAGTGGCATAGGGTTAAATAACTATTCTCTTTGCAAATGGGATATTTTTTTATTTAGTTCAACAAGCTAGACAAAAAGAAGGCAATGTAATAGTATAAGAAAATGGTGCTACTCTGCATTTATTTTGTTTTTCTTTTTTGTCTGTTCCTCCAATGAGAGAAAGCAAGCTTATATAGCATCAACAAAAAAAAAAAAAAAAAACCTTCCTGTTCCCCATCCATCCAAACGTTTGTCTATTTCAGCCTTCAATTTATTTTAGAGGTCAACTTCCATGACAAATGGAAGTTTGTTCCAGCAATCAACCAACCCCTGGGTAAAGGCAAAATTTCTGTACATCTATTCTTATGAGGCCTCATGTACAGAATTTGAGTAAGAGGAAGAACCCCATCAGCATTGAGCTTGCACAAGCCCTTCAAGGCCTTATACACCTCCATCAGATCACCTCGCAGGAGCCTTACTCTGAAAAAGCAACCCTTTGTTCTACTCACTAATCTTGTTGTCCTTCTCTGTATTTGTTCTAGTAGCTCAACATTTTTCCTAAAATAAGGCCACCAGACATGTATGCAGTATACAAGGGGATAATCAGCTCCTTATCCCTGCTAGCAAAATTCCTATATATCATTTACAAGCCCCATGAGCTCCTTTTGAAGCCTGTCTGCACTGCCCAATTACCCCAGCCCCCCCTCACCCAATTCTTTTTCATTCTCCACTATCTTGAGTGTAGTCCCTTACAGTTGGTATGTTTCTCTGGGGTCAAGGGGTGACAAGAGTAATTACAGTTATTAGTTTAACTTCTGTTCTGAGAAAAATAATGGAGTAACTGATTGAAGAAGCATTGCACGATCATCTAGATAAGACTGAAGTTATAGTTCAGACTCGGCATGGGTTTGTTAAGGAGAAGTCTGCTACTACTGCTACCCATATGGAATACTTTGCATTTGTCAATGTTAAACTTCAGTTTCCACCTCTTGACCCATCTGCTCAACTTTTCTAGATCCTCTTGCAGCAGCAGCAACATAGTGGCCTTACTGTCATTAACAACCCTACCAACCCTCATATGGTCTGGAAATTTGGATAAGCCTGATATACTTTCATCAATATCATTAATAAATACAGAAAACAACAATCGGCCCAACATGGACCAATGGGGAATTCCACTAATAACATTAGTCCATGAAGAGCAGTGTCCATTGATTACCACTCTCTGTCTTCTCCCACTCAACCAAACTTTTATCCATTGTAGCAACTTGTCCTTAATGCCATACTGCTGCAACTTGTACAGTAGTCTTCTGTGTGCAACTGTATCAAAATGTTTCCTAAAATCCAAGTATATGATATCAGAATTATTTTTTGCTTCCAATTATTTTGTGACCACATCATAATATCCAATAAAATTGGTCAGACAAGACTTCTCCTTAACAAACCCATGCTGTGTCTGAACTATAACTTCAGTCTTATCCAGATGATCCTGCAGTGTTTCTTCAACCAGTGACTCCATTATTTTCCACTAAACAGAAGTTAAACTAATGGATATGTAATTATTATTGTCACCCCTTGATCCCAATTTATGAATTGTGGTATACTTACGAACATCTCCAGTCCGTTGGGAACTCCCCTGATTCCATGGATGCCCTTATTATCGTGGCTAAGGGCCTGCTTACTTCCTTTCTGTCTCCCTTAATATAACTGGATAGGTCCCATCCGTCCCAGGTGCCTTCCTTAGGGTTGAACTTCAGCAGTTTCTCCTCCACTTTTCTCTCAGTTATTACAAAATCATTTAACTCCTGTTAGAGTTTGATAAGCTTCTGGCCAGTATTCTCTACAGAATCCCTCATGTTTGAATGTACATGCAAAATCCTCATTCAGTTTCTCAGCTACCTGAGCAAAATCATCAACAGTGGGTCTATCGATGTCAAGTGGAACAATCTGATTCATCCCGTTCCTTCTAGAGTTTACATAAAGAATTCTTGGCATCTTTTGTCAAGGATTCCTCGTAATCTGCCTTTGCCTTTGTAACTTTCTTTGTGACTTGATTACAGACCAGCTTATATCTACCATAGGCATCTGTGTCTCCTGAAAATTTATATGCATCTCATGCATTTTTCTTCTCTTCCATGGGTCTCATTAGTTCATATAAAATCTATTTGGGCCTAAACCTTGAACAGAATTTCTTAGTATGAAAAGCCTAGTAGCTTCCAAAATCAATCCTTGAATGGTTCCCATTTAGAATTTGCTGTTTGTAACACCATCAGTTGGTCCCACTGTATATAATTTAAAAAATCTCTGAGACTACTGTAGTCACCTTTACGAAAGCAAAAACTCTTCCATTTACCCCTGATGGTCATTACATCTTTCAGCAAATCCCACATCAGTACACTGTAATCACTGCCACCTAGTGGTTCCTTTATCTGCAGATTCTTAATGCATGAGTAATCACTGCTGATAATCAGATCAAGAGTATTATTCCCTCTGGTTGCCTGTCTAACATGCTGCTGCAGAAAACAATCATCCAATAAATCCACAAAAGTCTTGAAAGTTTGTGAGTAGTAGTAGCAGCATGTGATGCAAGACAGCAAGTGTTATGAGCTTATGCAGCATCAGCCAAAAAAAAAAAAAAAAAAAATCACACCATTCCCTCCAAATGCCTGTCCAGTTCCTCCTTAAATTTATTCAACCTATTAACTTCCACAACGACAAATGGAAGTTTGTTCCAGCAATTAACCACCTGCTGGCTAAAGGCAAATTTCCACACATCTGTTCTACATCTGTCCTTTCTTAATTTGAATTTATGTCCCCTTAGGTTTGTAATCTGAACAAGTGGAAGGATCCCATCAGAATTCAGCGTGCTCAACCCATTCACCCATTCAAGGCCTTATACACCTCAATCAGATCACTGCGCAGGTGCCTAGTCTCCAGCCACTGCAATTTGCAGAAATTAAGCCTCTCTTGGTAAGAGGATCCCTTCATTCCCCCTCACCAATCTTGTTGCCCTTCTCTGTACACACTCAAGCAAATCTACATTGTTCCTAAAATGAGGCCTCCAGACCTGTACACAGTACTCAAGGAGTGACCAATACACACGTTCCAGTTTATATCTGGGAAGTTAAAATTCCCCATTATGAGACAATGTGATTTACTGGCCCACTATTTCTCTGTAGTTGTTCATTATACTCATCAGAGTCACTAGGCCTATAACACAATCCTACCTTCAACTTGACAGTTCTTATTTCACACCAAACTGACGCAACACAGCACTGTCCACCCATGTCAACTGGATGCACTTAGATTTTGAGTTTCTTAACTAACAGCATCACCCGTCCTCTCATTCTATGCTGCCGATTCTTTTTGAACACATTGTTTTCCCCAAATTATAATTCTGTATTCCTTATCTCTGTGACACATTGTCTCTGATATCCCATCAACATTAGCCTTTGATGTCTTAACCAGCACATCAAATTTATTTACTATACTCCTAGCATTGGTGTACATGCAAGTATACATGCACCTGTTTTTACTCTTAGTTACACTAACACATCCCATGTATTTGCTTCTTCCATGATGACTCCCAGCATTCCTTGAAATCCTCAATACCTCTTTCACCTCTGTTTGTGTCTGTTGTTAATCTATTGGTCTGTGAATACCCCCCAATCTAGCTGTTTTTCGACCCTCATAACACTGCTTCGATAGCATCAGAAAATATTCTTGCATCCTTTCTATTTAATGTGTATCCTATCCCTGTAGAAACAATCTCTCTTGTTGAGCACAGACCACTGATAAAAATTCTACCCCCATGAGCTTTGCACAATCTCTCCAGGCTGAATTGATCAAAAAAGGCTCTCATCATATACTCCTTCCTATCATGTCTGGGGAGAATTACAGACATTTACAAATTTAAACCTAACTGGCAACTTTTTTCAACCATGACCTGTACTTGTTAAGGTAAGTCTGCAGATCTACTCTTAATGTAATTAGTGCCAAGTCTAACAAGAGTATCACCCTTTGTGCCCTTAAAAAATTATATCTGCTCTACAATGTCATCAACTTTTGCCCCTGGCTGACATACCCTGGTCCTATTCCACCTATTCTTTTTTTCACAATGTTTCTTGTTTTTTCATGCATTCTGCCCTTTGGGTTACCGCTGTGTTGCCTGATGCAATAGAGTGAGCTCTTTCATTCAGTTGGGCAGCTGAGAGTTTGATGGGCCCCCATTTCAATTCCTTTGAGGGTATCTACACCAGTCTTCAAACTCTCATAGATGCCCATCAGAACACTGAGTTGTGTAGTAGTGGCATATGATGCAAGAAAATGAGCCTATACAGCATCAATCAAAAAAAAAAAAAAAACAAAACCATTTCACCTATCCATTCATTCCAAAAGTTTTTCCAGTTCTTCCTCAGATCTATTTAAGCTATCAACTTCCACAATGAGAGGTTGTGGATGTTGATAGCTTTAGGTTGACTTTTGGGTAAATGTAATAATTTCTAAAGGGTGTAAGCTTTGTCACTTCACTAGTGGAATAAAAATATCTTCACACAGATAAGACAGAAAAAAATTGAGAAAATAATGCTACACTGAGTAGCATTATTTTCTTTAATCATTTCAATAATTGCATTGCAATTATAACCTGCTTCTTTATTAAATTTCTGCACTGGGAATGCAGCTCAATAATAAGGATTGAATTGTACTTATAATGAAAATTTCATTTTCAAATGCACAACCAAACAATCTGTCTGGAGTACAAAATTTCACACACACACTGCTTGGCTGCTCATTTACATTTGATATATTTATCATTTAACACATAATCACTAATTTAGCTACCTATTGTTTGATGGTGGAATCAACAGTTCTGAAATAGTAACAACAGTACCATTAAGTTTCTAATGAGTAGCAGATTTGTCTCTGGGTGATATTTGATTAAAAACTATATTAATAAGTGGAGGAACAAATGTGTCCCCTGGCAGTTATTGAAATAGTATCACACTTTTTACTAAACTGAAAGCAATGTATCTCATTCATAAACAATTATGCAGTAAGCTACTAAGTGTTCCCATAGTAAATATCCATTCAACCAATTAATTGTGAAAGTAGTGTTAGCTACTGTATTTATCATATTTTACCTTAAATCCACGCAGAATTATTTCTCACAGTACCAAATTTCAATCAGCTGTGTAAAACTTGAAGCTTTGGTTATGTGTTATAAAAAAATTGCATGTGAAATTTGTCCATTGTAAGTATTAGTAGAGGCAAATGATGCAAGGAAGAGCTTAAAATCAGTCAAAAATAATAATAATGAAACCTCTTACACATCATTTCTAATAATTTGTGTAATCCTTTATTAAATTTATTCAAACTACTCACTTCCACAACACAAGATAGAAGTTTAACAAAAATCAATTACTCTGGCTAAAAGGAAATTTTTGCACATCTATTCTGCAGTTCCTATTTAAATTTGTCTCTTTACATGTGTTGTCCAAGAAATAGTGCAAGGATACTACTAGCATTTTGCTTATTCAGCCTATTGTGTACTCCTTGCTAGCAGTGATAAGGAGGTGATTATCCTCTATAGTATAAGGCAATGGTCAGTCCACACCTTGAGTACTGCATACTGCATCAAGATTTAGGCCTAAATGGAGGTCAGAAGAACTAATTAGACATGTGACAGAGAAGAACAATACATGGGAAACATATAAATTAACAGGTGACACGGAAGCCTATGATAGATATAAGCTGGTCTGTAACCAAGTCACAAAGGAGGTTAGGCAGGCAAAGGCAGATTACGAGAAATTTCTGGCAAAGGATGCAAAGAAAACAGAGTTCTTTACTTATGTATACTCTAGAAGGAAGGGGATGAATCAGATTGGTCCACTTGATATCGAAGGTTCAACTGTTGATGAATCTCCTTAGGTAGCTAACAAACTAAATCAATATTTTGCATCTACATTCATACATGAGTTATTCAGGGAAGGGAAGGGAATGCCAGAGGTGTATTAAACTCTGGCAGTAAGCTAGATAATCTTGTAATAACTGAGATTAAACTGGAGGAGAAATTGTTGAAGGTAAACATAAGTAAGGCATATGGAGTGGATGGGATCTATCCAGTTATATTAAAGGAGGCAGCAAAGGAAGTAAGCAAACCCTTAGCCATAATTATGAGAGCTTCCTTGGACTCAGGGGAGGTACCCACAGACTGGAGATGTGCAAATGTGACCCAAATCCACAAATGAGGATCAAAGGGGGAGACAGGTAATTACAGACCTGTTAGTTTAACTTCTGTTCCAGAGAAATTAATGGAGGCACTAGTTAAAGAAGCATTGCAGGATCATCTACACAAGACTTCACTTATAGCTCAGACAGCATGGGTTTAAGGGGATGTATTGTCTGACCAATTTGATTGGATACTATGATATGGTCACAAAGGAACTGGATGCAAAGAATAATTTTGATTATATATATTTGGATCTCTGAAAGGCTTTTGATACTGTTACACATGGAAGACTGCTGCACAAATTGGAGCAGTGTGGCATTGGAGGCAAATTTCTGCTATGGATAAAGGGATGGTTGAGTGGGAGAAGACAGAGAGTGGTAATCAACGAACACTGCTCTTCGTGGACTAATGTTATTGTGGAGTCCTCCAGGGTTCAGTGTTGGGTCCATTGTTGTCTTCTGTATTCATTAATGATACTGATGATGGTATATCAGGCTTAATGTCCAAGTTTGCAGATGATACAAAGGTCGGCAGGGTTGTTAATTACACTAATGACAGTACGCTTTGGATTTACTGGATGACTGTTTTTTATACCAGCATGTTAGAGACAACAAGAGAAAGCAATATTCTTGATCTGTTTATCAGAAATCTCCAAGTAAAAGAACCACTGTGTGTCAGTAACCACAGTGGGCTTTGGGGGATTTACTTAGACACATAACTACTATCAAGGGTAAAAAGAAGGGCTTTAGCATTAGTAGTGGAGTATGACACAAGAAAGCAAGCTTATGCAGAATCGTCCAAAAAAACTTCCCATTTTATCTATACATTTGCTCCACAAGTTTGCCCCGCTCTTTTCTTGCCCGAGTTTATTTAAGCAATCAACTTCAATAACAACAGACAGATGGAAGTTTGTTCCAGCAATCAACCACCTGCTGGATAAGGGCAAATTTTCACACATCTCTTCTACAACTGGCTTTCCTCAATTTGAGTTTATGCCCTCTCTGGTTCATAGTCTGAGCAAGTGGAAGAATCCCATCAGCACTGAACCTGCTGAAGCCTTTCAAGGCCTTATACACCTCAATCAGATCACCTCGCAGGTACCTGGTCTTTGGACACTGCAATTTGCAAAACTTAAGCCCACTTCTTGATTAGACCGGGGTTCGAGCCCATGACCACTAAATATGGAGGATGCGGAAAGGTCAGGGAATGACCACCGCATATCCCCGGTGCAATACGGCCTTAGTTGCTAATGCTCCTAAAAACCAAATAACAACAACAACTTAAACCCTTCACCAGTCTTATTGCTCTTCTCAGTACTCCTTCTAGTAACTCTACATACTTTTTAAAATGAGGCCTCCAGACCTATACACAGTACTCATGGTATGGCCTGACCATTGCCTTACACAAAGGGATAATCACCTCCTTATTCCAGCTAGTAAAATTGCTGTATATTATTGACAAGACCCCATGACCTGCTCTGGCAGGCTGTGTGCACTGTTCAGAAAGCTACATATCTGACTGCACAATTACCCCAGATCTTTTTCATTCTGAACTATTCTGAGTGTAGTACCATATATTTGGTACATTTCTCTAGGGTTATGCATATGCATAGCAGTAACATTTGTTTAACATTTGTTAAAAAGTTAAACATTTGTCACATTTGTGAATGTTAAACTTCAGTTGCCACTTCTCCACCCATCTGCCCAACTTTTCTAGATCCTGTTGCAGCAGTGTCATAAACAACATCTGCAAACTTGGATATTAAGTGTGATATACCTTCATCAATATTCATTGATAAATATAGAAAACAACAGTGGACCCAACATTGAACCATGGGGGATTTCACTAATAACATTAGTCCACAAAGAGCACTATCCATTGGTTCTGTCTTCTCCCACTCAACCATCCCTTTATCCAACTTGCCTTTAATGCCATACTATTCCAATTTGTACAGCAGTCTTTATTATGCAACGATATCAAAAGCCTTCCCGAAATCCAAGTATATGACATCAAAATAATCTTTTGCATCCAGATCCTTTGTGACCACATTGTATATCCAATCAAATTTGTCAGACAAGGTTTCCCATTAACAAACCCATTCTCTGAACTATATAACTGCAGTCTATATAGATGATCCTGACTAGCATGTTGAACCACTGATTCCATTATTTTCCCAGGAATGAACTAAGAGAAGTGTAATTACTCGTGTCACCCTTTGATCCTCATTTGTGAATTGGGGATACATTTGCACAGCTTTTGTCAGTGGGGACCTCCCCTGAATCCAATTATGCTCTCATGATTATGGTTAACAGTTTGCGTACTTCCTTTGCTGCCTTCTTATGTTTAACTTCAATGATTTCTCCTTCACTTTCCTTTCAATATCATTTAGCTCCCAATTAGAATGTGGTAAACTTTGGCATCCACCTTCCTAGAGAATTCCTCCAGGATAGTGGAGGCCAGAAGTTTGTGTGAGGGTAGATGTAGAATACTCATTCAGTTTATCTGCAACCTGAGCAAGATAATTAAGTCAAACCATCAATATCAAGTGGACAAGTCTGATTCATTCATCTCCTTCTAGAATTTATATAAGTTACTATTAGCATTAGTTGAGGCATATGGTGCAAGAAAGCAAGCAAGCTTACATAGCATCAGCCCAAAAAAAAAAAAAAACCTTTCCATTTTACCAATCAGGTCACTCCAAATGTTTGTCTAGTTCAGCCTTAAATTTATTTCAGCTATCAACTTCCACAACAGATGGAAGTCTGTTCCAGCAATCAACTACCCACTGGCTAAAGGCATACTTCCGCACATCTATTCTACAACTGTCTTTCCTAAATTTCAATCTTCGGAAATCAGAGCAAGCAGAAGTATCCCGTCAGCATTGAGCCTTCTCAAACCATTCAAGGCCTTATACACCTTGATCAGATCACCTTGAAAGTGCCTAGTCTCCAGATGCTGAAACTTGCAGATCTTAAGCCTTTCTTCGTAAGCGCACCATCAATCTTGTTGCCCTTCTCTGTACTCATTCTAGCAACTGTACATCATTCCTAAAATGAGGCCTCCAAACCTGTATACAGTACTCAAGGTGTAGCCTGACCATTGCCTTATACAAAGGGATAATCACTTCCTTGTCTCTTCTAGCAAAATTCCTATATATCATTGACAAAACTCCATGACCAGCTCTGGCAACCAAACTGCACTGCCCAGAGAACTTCATATCTGACTGCACAATCAGATATGAAGTCAGCACAGTCAGTCTTAAATGCGAGCTGTGACCAGAGCACGATTCTATATCGAATAAGTGTGTACAGCAAAGACCGTTCCTGAGACCTAGTCAGTCGCTTGAATGTAAATTCACAAAGGAGGATCAAAGGCTGACACAAGTAATTATAGACCTGTGAGTTTAACTTCTGTTCCAGGAAAATTAATGGAAGCACTGGTTAAAGAAGCACTGCAGGATCATCTTGACAAGAATTCAGTTATAGCTCAGACACAGCATGGTTTTGTTAAGGGAAGGTCTTGCCTGACCAATTTGATTGGATACTATGATGTAGTCACAAAAGAACTGGATGCAGGGAATAACTTTGATATTATATATTTGAATCTTAGAAAGGCTTTTGATACTGTTGCACATGGAAGACTGCTGCACAAATTGGAGCAGCGTGGCATTGATGGCAAATTGTTGCTATGGATAAAGGGATGGTTGAGTGGCAGAAGACAGAGAGTGGTATTTAATGGACACTGCTCATCGTGGACTAATGTTATTAGTCGAGTCCCTCTGGGTTCAATGTTGGGTCCATTGTTGTTTTCTGTATTTATAAATAATATTGATGATGGTATATCAAGCTTAATCTCCAAGTTTGCAGACGATACAACGGTTGGCAGGGTTGTTAAGGACGCTACTGATGCTATGCTGCTGCTGCAACAGGATCTGGAAAGGTTGAGCAGATGGGCTGAGAGGTGGCAAATGAAGTTTAACATTGACAAATATAAAGTACTACATGTGGGAAACAGCAACCCCAGAGAAACGTATCAACTCTGTGGTACTACACTGACAGTGGTAGAGAATGAAAAGGACCTGGGGGTAATTGTGCAGGCAGATATGAAGTATCTGCTTCATATCTACTAGTTGTAGTATGAAGTTCTCTGAGCAGTGCAGACAGGCTGCAAGAGTAGCTCATTGTGTCTTATCAATGATATACAGGAATTTCTCTAGCAGGGATAGGGAGATGATTATTTCCTTGTATAAGGCAATGGTCAGGCCGCACCTTGAGTACTGTATACATGTCTGGAGGCCTCATTTCAAGAAGGATGTAGAGCTGCTGGAACGAGTACAGAGAAGGGCAACAAGGTTAGTGAACGGAACAAAGGGTTGCTCTTGCGAAGAAAGGCTTAAGTTTTGCAAATTACAGTGTCTGGAGACTAGGCACTGGCGAGGTGATCTGATAGAGGTGTACAAAGCCTTGAATGGTTTGAGCATGCTCAGTGCTGATGGGATACTGCCTCTTGCTCAGAATAATCACCTGAGAGGGCATCAATTCAAATTGAGGAAAGACAGATGTAGGATAGATGTGCGGAAATTTGCCTTTAGCCAGCGGGTAGTTGGTTGATGGAACAGACTTCCATCCCTTGTTGTGGAAGTTGATAGCCTAAATAAATTTAAGGCCCGGCTGGACCGGTATTTCGAAGGGATGAAGTGGAAGGGTTTTTTTTTTTTTTTTTGCTGATGCTGCATAAGCTTGCTTTCTTGCATCATATGCTAATATGCTAATCACCCCCAGGCCTTTTTCATTCTCCACCTCCCTGAGTATAGTACCACACAGTTGGTATGTTTCTCTTGGGTTACTGCTACACATATGGAGTACTTTACATTTGTCAATGTTAATCTTCAGTTGCCAGTTCTCAGCCCATCTGCTCAACTTTTCTAGATAATGTTGTAGTAGCCTTACTGTCTTATCTGTCATTAACAACCCTGCCAACCTTTGTATCATCTTCAAACTTGGACATTAAGCCTGATATATCTTCATCTATATCATTGATAGATACACAAAACAATAATGGGCCCAGCACCAAACCCTGGGAGACTCTGGTAATAACATTAGTTGATGTAGAGTAGTGTCCATTTATTACCACTTTCTGCCATCTCCCACTCAACCATCCCTTTATCCATTGCAGTAATTTGCCCTTAATGCCATACCACTCCAATTGTACAGCAGTCTTCCATGTGCAACAGTATCTAAAGCTTTCCTGAAATCCAAGTATATGATAACGAAATAATTTTTTGCATCCAGTTCCTTTGTGACTACATCGTAGCATCCAATCAAATTGATCAGACAAGACTTCCCCTTAACAAACCTTTGCTGTGTCTGAACCATTACTGCAGTCTTGTGTAGATGATCCTGTATCACCTTTTTAACCAGTAACTTCATTATTTTCCCTGGAACAGAAGTTAAACTAACAGGTCTATAATTATTTGTGTGACCCTTTGTGAATTCGGGATACATTTGCACTTCTCCAGTCCACGGGGACCTCCCCTGACTCTAAGGATGCTCTCATAATTATGGCTAAGGGTGTGCTTACTTCCTTTTCTGCCTCCTTCATTATAACTGGATAGATTCCATCTGCTCCAGGTGCCTTTTTTATGTTTAACTTCGACAGTTTCTCCTTCACTTTGCTCTCAGTTATTACAAAATCACTTAGCTGCCTGTAAGAGTTTGATAAACTTCTGCCATTGCCGTCCTTGAATAACTACTCATGTATGAATGTAGATGCGAAATACTCATAGGTGCCTCCGTAGCCAGGTGGGAAGCAGCAGCAGTGCGTAGCACATGCTTCTTGATTAGACCGGGGTTCGAGATCATGACCACCAAATAAGGAGGAAGCGAAAAGGTCAGGGAATGACCACCGCATATCCCCGGAGCAATATGGCCTTATTTGCTAATGCTCCTAAAAACCAAATAACAAACAAACAAAGCAAAATACTCATTCAATTTATCAGCTACTTGAGCAGGATCATCAATAATCGATCCATCTATGTTAACTGGGCCAATCTGATTCATTTCCTTCCTTCTAGAGTTTACATAAGTAAAGAACTTTTTGCTCTTTTTCTTTGTGTCCTTTGCCAAAGATTTCTCGTAATCTGCCTTCACCTGCCTAGGCTCCTCCAACATTAATTCATCCGACATCCATTTAGGCCTTGATCAGTATTTCTTAGTTTGTATAAAATGCTTAGTAGCCTCTACAGTTAAGTCCCTGAAGGCTTCCCATTTAAAATACACTTTTGGTAACATCATCAGTTGATCCCACTGTATAGAATTTAAAGTCTGAGACCACTGTAGTCACCTTTACAAAAACAAAAACCCTTCCCTTTACCCTTGATGGTAGCTACATCTTTAAGTAAATCCCACATCAGTACACTGTGATCACTGCCGTCTAGTGATTCCTTTATCATCAAATCCTTAATGCATGAATAATTACTGCTGATAATCAGATCAAGAGTATTTCTCCCTCTACTTGCCTCCCCAAGGTGCTGCTGCTATAGAAACCAATCCAATATCCAATCATCCAATACATCCACAAAATCCTTGCTAGTGTGCGAGTGACCAACCCACAAGTTCCAGCCAATATCTGGGAAATTAAAATTGCCCATTGTAAGATAATCTGATTTACTGGCCCACTCTACTTCTCTGTTCTGATGTTCATTATGCTCATCTGAGTCATTAGTCGTATAACACACTCCTGCTCTCAATTTTGTTTAGCCAGTGTTTAGGTCACACCAAACTGACTCAACAGTGCACTTTCCACCAATATCAACCTGGTTACCCTTCCTTAGATTTTATGTGTTTCTTTACTTACAGCCTAACCCCTTCCTACCCTGTCTGTCCTTTCTGTACACATTGTATCCCCCAAATTCCAATTCTGCACTACTTATATTTGTGTTACAACATGTCTCTGTTATCCTAACAATATCTGCCTTTGATGTCTTTATCAGCACTTTTATTATTATTATTATTATTATTATTAGCCATATGGTGCAAGGAGGCTTATGCTGCAGCAGCCAAAAAAAATTTTTCTGAATTACCCCGAGAGAGAGAGAGAGAGAGAGAGAGAGAGAGAGAGAGAATTAGAAGGGAATCGCCAAGAAAAAGAGAAATGATGATATCCAGCTCAAGACCCTGGGTGTGGCAAGCTCATACTCGCCAGCTGTGAGCCCCTGGGGTTGTTCATCAATTTTATTTACCATATTTCTGGCATTAGTGTACATGCAAGTATACAGGAACTTGTTCTTACTTTTAGTTAACCTAACACATGTATTTACTTGTTCCATGATGACTCCCAGCTTTTGAAGTTCCCAGCGACTTGTTCTCTAGGCTGATGCTCATTACAATAGAAGCAGTGCAAGTCTTGCACCCTTTCTATTTAAGTGTATCCAATCCCTATAGAAGCAATCTCTCCTGTTAGCAAGCACAGACAATGCTGAAAAAAATTTAATCTGTGAGCCTTGCAGAACTCTCCAGGGCCGAATTGATTGACAAGGCTCTCATCATATACTCCCTCCTATCGTGTCTGGGCAGAATTGCAGACCCTTTCAAATTCTATCCTAACTCGTGGCTTTTTTTCAGCATTATCTAGTACTTGTAAAGTAATTCCAATGTTTTCCTACTCTTAATATCATTAGCACCAACGTGTACAACAATATAATCTTTTGTGCCATTAAAAAATAATATCTGCTCTATAACGTCATCAACTTTAGGACCAGGGTATGTCTGGCAGACTACCAATCCTTTTTCCACAATATATTTTTCACAATATATATTTACAATATTTTTCCACAATACCCTGGCAGACTACCTATCCTTTTTTCCACAATATATTCCCCGTTTCCCTGACAATAGAGTCACTTACAACAACTATTTCCTCTGGGACCAGCGCGTTTGCCTTGGGGATTGCCCCTGTTTTGACTGATGTTGAAGTGCTAGGTCTGACTTTGATATGGGCACCTGAGAACTTGATGAGCCCTCAATTTAGATCCTTCATGGGCATCTTCCCTGTTCTTCAAGCTCTTATAAAGTCCCATAACAATGCTGAGTTGATGCCCGATTTCCTCACACTCCTTAAATCAAGCACACACAAAGACATTCCTGCTAGCAATATCATGTTCTGTTCCTGATAGCCCCGCAAACATCAAACAAGCAGTACATTTCAAAAGCCTGTGATTCAGCAGACAACCCACCCCCCTCAGTTCTCTGAGCTACAGGACTCCCCCACTACCTTGTTCCTTTTGCTTTGTTGCTCTGGTCTCCGGCATGATTTCGATTGAGTTTCAATACAATTAAAAATATGTCACTAAACTTATATCCCAATGCAGTTATAATACTATATATATATTTCAGTACCAAGTTTTATCTCCTACCTATTTATGTTATATGAATTTATTTTAACGAATATGAAATTCGTTAAAATAAAATATAACTGTGAAGGACTTATTCCCATCTCTGACAAGAAATAATATTGTTATTTTTAACTTTGTCCATATTTGTTCAAAACGGTGCAATTACTGACTATCAGAATAGGTTATAAATGAGTGAAAAGGGATAATTTAAGACGTGCTTTTGCCAAAATCTCATCCTAATATTAATTATATATTTTGGCATATAAGCCAACCTTTGAAGCCCAAAAAAACAGTCTAAAACTTTAAGGTTAATTTGCGTTCCGAGTAGAAAATTCTCAGTTTCAATTAAATAACATACTTTGTGCTATTAATACATTAAACCCGACATAAAAAATGGTCAGGAGCATAAGTGAAATAGCTTATGTGCTCTGAGTGTAGTGTGGTTCAAGCCCTCATGACTGCTAAAGATGATTAATGATTGTATTCATGATTTTTAGTAAACTACTGTGACCTGGTGGTTTTGCCCAAGTATAAATATGAAAATTTGGGACTGACATATCCGAGTGGTGAGGAGTGAGAGTGTAGTAGTAGTGGCATGTGATGCAAGACAGCAAGTGTATGAGCTTATGCAGCGTCAGCCAAAAAAAAAAAAAATCACACCATTCCCCCCAAATGCCTGTCCAGTTCCTCCTTAAATTTTTTCAACCTATCAACTTCTACAATGACAGATGGAAGTTTGTTCCCACAATTAACCACCCGCTGGCTAAAGGCAAATTTCCGCACATGTATTCTACATCTGTCTTTTCTTAATTTGAATTTATGCCCCCTTAGGTTCGTAATCTGTACAAGTGGAAGGATCCCATCAGAATTCAGCGTGCTCAACCCATTCAAGGCCTTATACACCTCAATCAGATAACCGTGCAGGTGCCTAGTCTCCAGCCACTGCAATTTGCAGAACATAAGCCTCTCTTGGTAAGAGGATCCCTTCATTCCCCTCACCAATCTTGTTGCCCTTCTCTGTACATGCTCAAGCAAATCTACATCCTTCCTAAAATGAGGCCTCCAGACCTGTACGCAGTACTCAAGGCGTGGCGGCGCCTCCGTAGCCAGGTGGGAAGGAGCAGCAGTGCGTAGCACATGTTTCTTGATTAGACCGGGGTTCGAGCCCGTCACCACCAAATACGGAGGATGCGGAAAGGTCAGGAAATGACCACCGCATATCCCGGAGCAATATGGCCTTAGTTGCTAATGCTCCTAAAAACCAAATAACAACATAACAACAACAACAAGGCGTGGCCTGACCATTGCCTTATATAGAGGGACAATCACCTCCTTTTTCCTGCTAGCAAAATTCCTATATATCATTGACAAAACCCCATGACCTGCCCTGGCAGCCTGTCTGCATTTGCTCAGAAAACTTCATATCTGACTGCACAATTACTTCCAGGTCTTTTTCATTTTCTACCACCTTAAGTGTAGTACCACACAATTGGTACGTTTCTCTGGGGTTACTGCTACCCATATGCAGTTCTTTGCATTTGTCAAGGTTAAACTTCAGTTGCCACTTCTTAGCCCATCTGCCCAAATTATGCCTTCGTGACTGCTAAATATGATTAACAGTTGTATTCATGAGTTATTTTAAATTCCTTTGACCAGGTAGTCAAGCCAGAGTATAAACAAGATCATACATGAATTAATATCAGTACACTTACACTTTATTATATGTATAATTTTACACAAATATGCATTGTTCATCACCTTGTAAATCCTCAGAATTTCTTGGTCATTTTAGTTAGACAAAAACAGTAGTTAGATATTAGGTACATATAATCAAGTCACAAAGGTTAGGCATGCTAAGGCAGATTGTGAGAAGTCTGGCAAAGGATGCAAAGAAAAATAGCCAAGGCTTCTTTACTTATATACAGGTTGTCTCAAAAATATTGGTACAAATGTTTAGGGGAGGTAGGTAACATCTAAAGGAATGTGAATCGCATAGGAACCCATAACCAGAAACGTCACTGTAAGTCTGTAGATGGCTCTGTTCATCAGTTCGCGAGAGGGAAAATTTCTGGTTTATTCATTCAAGCTGTAGTCGCCGCACGAAGAGCATGCATCGATATATGAACTGTGAGCTGGCAGACATGCACCTAGTGTATGGATTAGCAGGGGGCAATGGACGAGCCGCTCAACGAATTTATGGTGAACGCTTCCAGACAGACATGTACCGGACCACCGTTTGTTTGCGCGTGTGCATCAAAATTTGTGCGATTATGGGTCATTTAGAGGTAACAGGAGTAGTGCGGGCAGACCACGTTCAACGCGAACTCCCACCATGGAAGAAAGTGTGTTGAATGCCATCCAGAATAATCCTACTACCAGCACACACCTTCCATAATGGGCACCTGTCCATTATTGAAGGTGTGTTCGTGACCATTTGAACAGGCATTTTGGGCGTCGATGGATTGGCCGTGGTGGACCCGTTGCCTGGCCCCACGCTCACCTGATTTATCGAGCCATGATTTCTTTCTGTGGGGCCCTCAAATCTATCATGTATGAATCGCCTGTGGAGACGGAAATGGATCTCGTGGCGAGACTCATCTGCGCTGCTGCTACTGTCAAAGAAACTCCAGGTGTGTTCGACCGTGTCCGCTAATTCATGCTGCGTCGGTGTCACGCATGCATCGCGTCTCATGGTGGAACTTTCGAGCATCTGTTGTAACATCATGAAATGCGTCCATCTCATACTCAAATGTTAATATTATGTCAAATAAATGTTTGCCACTAATTACTGTGTTATGTCATTTCTGCTTCTTGTGCCTCTGCTACTACTTTCCCGTGACGTTTCCGGTTATGGGTTCCTATGCAATTCACATTCCTTTAGATGTTACCTACCTCCCCTAAACTTTTGTACCAATATTTTTGAGACACCCTATATAAGCACTAGAAAGAAGGTGGCAAATCGCTATGGTCTATTTGATATCAGTGATTTTACTTTTGATGATCCTGCTTAGGTTGCTGATGAACGGAATAGGTATTTTGCATCTAGATTCACATTTTGCATTTATATTCTTTAGGGAAGCAGATGCCAGAAGTTTATCAAACTCTAACAGGGAGTTAAATAATGTTGTGTTAGCTGAGAGGAAAGTGGAAGAGAAATTGTTGAAACTAAACATTAAAAATGCACATATGGTGAATGACATCTATTCAATTATAATAAGGGAGGCAACAAGGAGAGTAAGCAAACCCTTAGCCATAATTAATGCAGCAACTTTGGATTCAGGGGAGGTCTGTATGGACTGGAGTTGTGTGCAAATCTATCCCCAATTCACAAAGAGGATGGATTAATTTCTATTCTGGGGAAAATGATGAAGTCTTTAAAGATGTAAGGCAGGAGTGCAGTTATATTTCAATTGTAGCATGGATTTTTGAAGGGCTACATCATGTGACCAGTTTCATTGGATATTATGATATAAAAACAGAGTAACCGGATGCAAAACATAATTTTGATATCATATACAGCAGATTCCCGATTTACCAGGATTAACCGTGAAACTTGAAAACTCCAAATTTAAAAAAAAACGACCAGAAATCATAAAATTCAAGTAATAACTAGAATAGGTATAAACAGATGTTTTGCAAGTCGTAAATAATAAGCGAAAGGAAGCAGCATTATAAGTCGTCATTGGGAGATTAGTGTACCTATTATCTTGCACGAACTTGCATAACTTAAAAACCCACAGAATTCCTGCTATCGGTATTATCACAAATGCAATGAGATCGAGCTTACTACCCATTTTTAATTAAATGCATTAACAAAAAAGCCCAATAAACCGGAAAGTGAAAATTGTTTTTATTGTTTTATGGCAGTGACCTCCGGAAATGTGCTTTAGTAAAATGCAAGCTCGCATGGGGCGATAATAATGAGTTTTTGCCTTAACCCTGTGAAGTTCCTTTCAGAAAATTTAATTTTGACTGTTATCATAGTGCCGACTAAGAGTACAAGTGACAGCAGTAGTAGTAAATCTATCAAGAAAAGGAAAGTGATCGAGTTAGATCAGAAAATTAAAATAATAAGGATGTATGAAAATGGCTAAACATTAGTGGAAACGGTAAACACAATAAAGGAGAAAGACAGAATGCGAGAAGCAGTGAAGCGATCGGCACCAATGAATTCAACTATATAACCAAGGCTACAAAATACAAATCAGTTTTTACAGCACAATAACATGCGTTTTTGGTTTCCTTTTATGTTTTCTTTTCTTATGTGCCACTCCAGCTACTTCACTGCCATCCCCAGATAAAGTTTTTAATTGAACTAATTAAAAATATATAACTTCTTTTCTTTATTCTTCTGAGGATATTATGTGGTTTTTGTAATTTTGGCATATCAGGGATATAGTAGCAATATTTTATTAGTCATTCCCGAGTTACGTAAAACTCAACTTACATAAGAAATCCTGGAACGTATCTCTTACATATGTCGGGACTTACTGTATTTTTGGATTAACTGGGAAATCGATTATTTGGGAAATTTTTTTTTTTACCATCTATCCCGGAAAACCGAGAGTCTACTGTACTTTGATTTCAGGAAATCGTTTGACACTGTTGCATATAAAAGATTGCTATAAACATTGAAGCAGTGTGGCATTAAGGTCAAATTAGTGCTTTGGGTAAAGAGATGGTTGAGTGGGAGAAGATAAGGAATGGTTATCAAAATGGTTAACTGGTCTTTATGGGCTAATGTTATTAGTGTAGTCCCCCAGGGTTCAGTGCTAGACCCATTGTCGTTTTAAATATTTATTAATGAAGGTGTATCCGGCTTGACGTCAAAGTTTGCAGATGATACAAAGGTTGGCACGGTGGTTAATGACAGTAATGATGGTATGATAATACAAGATTTAGAAAAATATGGTCAATGGGCTGAGAAATGGCAGTTGAAGTTTAACATTGACAAATGCCATTGGTACAGTAATCCCAGATTAATGTACCAATGGTCTGGTACTATATTCAGTGTAGTGGAAAATGAAAAAGACAAGGGGGGAGGGGTAACTGTGCAGTCAGATATGAAATTCTCTGAGGAATGGCTGGCTAGGACAATTCATGGGTTTTATCTGTGATATAAAACCCAAGTGATTATGCCATTATATAAGGTAATAGTTAGGCCATATTTTAACTACTCTATACAGGTCTGGAGGCTTCATTTTAGGAAGGATGTAGATCTGCTGGAATGGGTGCAGAAAAGGGCAACGAGATTGATGAAGGGAATGAAAGGGTGGTCATACCAAGATAGTCTTTAATTATGAGAATTGCAGCATGTGCAGACTGGGCACCTGCAAGGTGATCGGATTGACATGTTAGTATTGGTATCATTACCACTAAAATGTCGAAGGACATGGATTGAGAAAGCTCAATTCAATGGAATTCTTCCTCTACACATGAGGGGACATAAATTCAAAATGAGAAGGATGCTTTCAGAGAGATGTGCGAAGGTTTTTCTCTTCAGCCAGTGGGTGGTTGATTATTGGAACAAACTTCCATATGTTGTATAAGTGGGCAGTTTAGCATTAGCATTAGTAAAGGCATATGATGCAAGAAAGCAAGCTTATGCAACATCAGCCAGGAAAAAAAAAAAAAAAAACTTCCACTTCACCCCTCCGTTCGTTCCAAATACCTGTCCAGCTGAGCCTTAAATTTATTTAGGCTATCAACTTCCAAAACAAGGGATGGAAGTCTGTTCCACCAACCAACGACCCGCTGGCTATAGGCAAATTTCCGCACATCTATCCTACATCTGTCTTTCCTCAATTTGAATTTATGCCCTCTCAGGAAATTATTCTGAGCAAGAGGAAGAATCCCATCAGCATTGAGCATGCTCAAACCATTCAAGACTTTATACTCCTCAACCAGATCACCTTGCAGGTGCCTAGTCTCCAGACACTGTAATTTGCAAAACTTAAGCCTTTCTCCTTAACAGCAACCCTTTGTATCATTCACTAATTTGTTGCCCTTCTCTGTACTCGTTTCAACAACTTTACATCCTTCTTAAAAGTACTCAAGGTGTGGCCTGACTATTGCCTTATAGTATTAGTATTAGTAATGGCCGCATGGTGCAAGAAGCCTATGGCTTATGCTGCAACAGCCAAAAAAAAAAAAAAAATCCGAACAAAACAATGATAAAAACAAAAAAAAAATAAAATAAAAAATAAATAAATAATAATAATTAATAATAAAAAAAAGGAAATTAAACCTAACATCCTATGCGCTTCCCTTACCCGAAAGTACTATCCAGATGACTTTTGAATTTCCCCAAACTGTCGGCCTCTACCACCCATGAAGGCAACTTATTCCAGTAATTTATAACTCGCTGGCTAAAATAAAACTTCCTGCAAACTAAACATTTCCCCCCCGTAACTTGAATTTATGTCCCCTACTTCTAGCATCATTTATAATCTTGAAAATTTCGTCGTCATTCATTTTACTGATGCCTCTCAGAGCCTTAAACACCTCAATCAAATCTCCTCTAAGGTGTCTAGTTTCTAAACTCTGCAACTCACATATTCGAAGCCTTTCTTCATAAGGACGCCCTTTTGCCGATCTCACCGGGCTTGTTACCAGTCCTTGCACCCTTTCAAGAAGCTCGATGTCTTTCTTTAGGTGCGGTCTCCATACTTGAACACAGTATTCCAAGTGTGATCTAACATAAGCCTTATATAATGGGATTATCACGTCCCTATCTCTACTTGCAAATGTTCGATAGATCATCGATAGGACACCATGGGCCTTCCTTGCAACCTGTTTACAATGCTCAGAGAATTTCATGTCTGACCGTATCGTAACACCCAAGTCCGTTTCCTCCAGTACTGGGTTTAGTTGAACGCCACCAAATGAATAAGTTATTTTGGGATTACTGTTTCCCAGGTGTAATACCTTACACTTTGTTGTATTAAAGCATAGCTGCCATTTTTCTGACCATTCCTGAAGTCTATCTAGGTCTCTCTGAAGAAGCTCAGCTTGACAGTGAACATTAACTACTCTACCAATTTTAACTTCATCTGCAAATTTAGACATCACGCCCTCTATCCCTTCATCAATGTCGTTTATGAAAATTAAAAACAACAGTGGTCCTAATACTGATCCTTGGGGAACCCCACTTCTTACATCAACCCAATCTGAGGAATAGCCATGTATCACAACCGTCTGCCTCCTGCCCTGAAGCCATCCTTGACAATGCTGTGGTGCTGGGTTCTTTGCTTGTTGAACATTTGCTGCTGGGTATCCAAGTTGTTAACAGTAGCCACTGGCAGAGGTGAAAGTGATTCTTGCGCTGCTTCTATTGGAATGAGCCGCAGCCTAGAAAATAAGATGCAGGATATTTCAGAGACTGCTGGGAATCATTGGGGTACAAGTAAACACATGGGTTGTGTTAGGGTAGCTAAGAAAAAGAACAGGTGCATGTATACTTGCGTGTACACCAATGCTAGGCGTTTAGTAAATAAATTTGATGAATTTGAGGTATTGCTCAAAACATCAACGGCAGATATTGTGGGGATTTCAGAGACGTGGTGTCACACAGATATAAGGAATGCAGAACTGGAATTTGGGGAGTACAACGTCTACAGAAAGAATAGACAGGATAGGAAGGGAGGAGGGGTTATGCTATTAGTTAAGAAATACATAAAATCCAAGGAAGTGAAGCCAGTCGACATTGCTGGACAGTGCAGTGTTGAGTCAGTTTGGTGTGACATAAGCATTGGGAGATCAAAATTGAGAGTAGGAGTGTGCTATAGGCCTAATGACTCTGATGAGTATAATAAGAAATTGTACAGGGAAATAGAGTGGGCCAGTAAATCAGAGAATCTTATAATGGGGGATTTTAATTTCCCAGATATTGACTGGAATTTGGGGGCTGGTCACTCACACACTAGCAAGGCTTTTGTGGATTTATTGGATGATTGTTTTCAACATCAGCATGTTCGGGAGGCAACTAGAGGGAGTAGTACTCTTGATTTGATTATCAGTAGTGATTCTTCATGCATTAAGAATCTGCAGGTAAATGAACCACTAGGTGACAGTGATCACAGTGTGCTGAAGTGGGATTTACTCAAAGAGGTAACTACCATTAGGGGTAAAGGGAAGGGTTATTGCTTTCGTAAAGGCGACTACGATGGACTGAGATAGTATTTAAATTCTATACAGTGGGACCAACTGATGATGTTACAAACAGCAAATTCAAAATGGGAAGCATTCAAAGAACTTATCTTGGAAGCTACTAGGCTTTACATACCAACTAAGAAATATTGTTCAAGGTTTAGGCCTAAGTGGATGTCAGATGAACTAATGAGACATGGCAGAGAAGAAAAATGCATGGGATACATACAAATTAGCACGTGACACAGAAGCCTATGATAGATACAAGTTGATCTGTAACCAAGTTACAAAGGAGGTTAGGCAGGCGAAGGCAGATTACGAGAAATCTTTGGCATGTGATGCAAAGAAAAACAGCAAAGAGTTCTTTACTTATGTAAACTCTAGAAGGAAGGGGATGAATCAGATTGGTCCACTTGATATCGATGGGTCAACTGTTGATGATCCTGCTCAGATAGCTAACAAACTAAATGAATATTTTGCATCGACATTCACACATGAGGAGTTATTCAGCGAGGGGAATGCCAGAGGTGTATTCAACTCTGGCAGTAAGCTAGAGAATCTTGTAATAACTGAGAGTAAAGTGGAGGAGAAATTGTTGAAGATAAATACAAGAAAGGCACCTGGGGTGGATGTGATCTATCCAGTTATATCAAAGGAGGCAGCAAATGAAGTAAGCAAACCCTTAGCCATAATTATGAGAGCTTCCTTGGACTCAGGGGAAGTACCCATGGGCTGGAGATGTGCAAATGTGACCCCAATTCACAAAGGAGGATCAAAAGGTGACACAAGTAATTATAGACCTGTTAGTTTAACTTCTGTTCCCGGAAAATTAATGGAGGCACTGGTTAAAGAAGCACTGCAGGATCATCTAGACAAGACTTCAGTAATAGCTCAGACACACCATGGTTTTGTTAAGGGGAAGTCTTGCCTGACCAATTCGATTGGATACTGTGATGCAGTCACAAAAGAACTGGATGCAGGGAATAACTTTGATATTATATACTTGGATCGTAGAAAGGCTTTTGATACTGTCGCACATGGAAGACTGCTACACAAATTGGAGCAGTGTGACATTGGAGGCAAATTGCTGCTATGGATAAAGGGGTGGTTGAGGGGGAGAAGACAAAGAGTGGTAATCAATGGACACTGCTCATCGCGGACTAATGTTATTAGTGGAGTCCCTCAGGGTTCAGTATTGGGTCCATTATTGTTTTCTGTATTTATAAATGATATTGATGATGGTATATCAAGCTTAATGTCCAAGTTTGCAGACGATACGAAGGTTGGCAGGGGTGTCAAGGACACTACTGACACTATGCTACTGCAACAGGATCTGGAAAGGTTGAGCAGATGGGCTGAGAGGTGGCAAATGAAGTTTAACAACATTGACAAATGTAAAGTACTACATATGGGAAACAGCAACCCCAGAGTAACTTATCAACTCTGTGGTACTACTCTGACAGTGGTAGAGAATGAAAGGGACCTGGGGGTGGTTGTGCAGGTAGATATGAAGTTTTCTGAGAAGTGCAGACGGGCTGCAAGTGTAGCTCATGGTGTATTGTCGATGATATATAGGAAGTTTTCTAGCAGGGATAAGGAGGTGATTATTCCCTTGTATAAGGCAATGGTCAGGCCACACCTTGAGTACTGTATACAGGTCTGGAGGCCTCATTTCAAGAAGGATGTAGAGCTGCTGCAACGAGTACAGAGAAGGGCTACAAGTTTAGTGAATGGAACAAAGGGGTGCTCTTACGAAGAAAGGCTTAAGTTTTGCAAATTACAATGTCTGGAGACTAGGCACCAGCGAGGTGATCTGATAGAGGTGTATAAAGCCTTGAATGGTTTGAGCATGCTCAATGCTGATGGGATTCTTCCTCTCGCTCAGAATAATCACCTGAGAGGGCATAAATTCAAATTGAGAAAAGACAGATGTAGGATAGACGTGAGGAAATTTGCCTTTAGCCAGCGGGTGGTTGGTTGGTTGGTGGAACAGACTTCCATCCCTTGTCGTGGAAGTTGATAGCTTAAATAAGTTTAAGGCTCAGCTGGACAGGTATTTCTAACGAACAGAGGGTTGAAGTGGAAGTGGTTATTTTTTATTTATTTATTTATTTTTATTTTTTTTTTTTATTATTATTATTTTTTTTTGGCTGATGCTGCATAAGCTTGCTTTCTTGCATCAAATGCCTCTACTAAAGTTCTTCTTCAACTTCTGTATTTCATCTTTTCATAGTTGTCCATCAATTTTTTGGTGATCCGCATGTCTCGAAGTAGAGTATCTCTTCAAGTTGTATTCTTTGTTGACAGATATGGATTCCCTGCGCAGCAAACATACAGAAAATCCTTTATTCAAAATAAAATAATAATCCTCCATCCAGTTGTCTTGAAATTGACGATTCTCTGCATCTACTTTTCTTTTTTTTTTGACATAACCCCTGACATTGTCCCAAATTTATAAGCGATATTCAGAACTGTCAAACCAACTGTCCTCTACACCGCAGGCACTGAACAGAACACATCAATGCAGGCAACAAACAGAACACAACATCAGTGCAGGCACCGAACTGACACATTCACACACACCGCTAGTCAAAGTGAGAAAGAGACCTTGGTGGGAGAAAACATGGTGTGTTTTGTGCAAGTTACATGACGTCAGCTTAATGTGAGTTAGTAGAACACACCATGTTTTCTCCCACCTTGAATCAGACAGACTTCGCTGAAATAGATTAGGGCTGGATCAAAAGAAGCAGAGGGCCGGACACGGCCCGCGGGTTGCCCATATGTGTTTTATATGTATCCCATGCATTTTTCTTCTCTGCCACATGTCTCTTTAGTTCATCTGACATCCATTTAGATCTAAACTTTGAACAATATTTCTTAGTTGGTATAAAAAACCTAGTAGTGTCCAAGATTAATTCTTTGAATGCTTCCCATTTTGAATTTGCTGTTGGTAACATCGTCAGTTGTCCCACCGTATAGAATTTAAATACTTCTCAGACCACCGTAGTCACCATTACGAAAGCAAAAACCCTTCTCTTTACCCCTGAGGGTAGTTACCTCTTTTAGTAAATCCCACTTCAGCATATTGTGATCACTGCCACCTAGTAGTTCCTTTATATGCAGATTCTTAATGCATGAAGAATCACTACTGATAATCAGATCAAGAGTATTACTCCCTCTAGTTGCCTCCCGACCATGCTGCTGTAGAAAACAATCATCCAATAAATCCCCAAAAGTCTTGCTAGTGTGTGAGTGACCAACCCACAAATTAAAATCCCCCATTATAAGACACTGTGATTTACTGGCCCATTCTATTTCTCTGCACAATTGCACATTATACTCATCAGATTCATTAGGCCTATAACACACACCTACTCTCATTTTTCCATTCGCAGTGCTTACACCAAACAGACTCAACATTGCATTGTCCACCAACATCAATTGGATGCGCCTCTTTAGATTTCATGAGTTTGTTAACTAACAGCATAACCCCTTCTCCCTTCCTGTCTTGTCCTGTCTATCCTTTCTGTACACATTGTACTCCCCAAATTCCAATTCTGCACTGCTTATCTGTGTGACACCACATCTCTGATATCCCAACAATATCTGCCTTTGATATCTTGACTAGCACTTCAAGCTCATCGAATTTATTAACTATACTCCTAGCATTGGTGTACATGCATGTATACATGCACCTGTTTCTACTCTTAGTTACCCTAACACAGCCCATTTATTTACTTGTTCCACTACAACTCCTAGCAGTCCCGGAAATCCCCATCGCCTTGCTTTCCAGGCTGCTGCTCAATTGCATTTCAATAGAAGCAGTGCAAGAATCACTTTCATCTCTGCCAGCGGCCACTGTTAATCTATTAGTCCATGTATTCTCTCCCCCCCCCCCCCCCCAAGCTATCAGTTTTCTGACCCACCTAACTCTGCCTCGATAGCATCAGCAAATATTCTCACATCATCAGTTGATCCCACTGTATAGAATTTAAAAATTGTCTGAGACCACTGTAGTCACCTTTACGAAAACAAAATCCCTCCCTTTACCCTTGATGATAGTTACATCTTTATCTAAATCCCACATCAGTCCATTGTGATCACTGTCACTTAATGGTTCCTTTATCTGCAAATTCTTAATGCATGAATAATCACCGCTGATAATCAGATCAAGGATATTACTCCCTCTGGTTGCCTCTCGAACATGTTGCTGTAGAAAACAATCCTCCATTAAATCCACAAAAGTCTTGCTACCGTGCGAGTGACCAAACCACAAGTTCCAGTCAATATCTGGAAAGTTAAAATCCCCATTACAAGACAATCTGATTTACTGGCCCACTGTATTTTTCTGTACAGTTGTTTATTGTACTCATCAGAGTCATTAGGCCTATAAATGCTCCTATTCAAATTTTGCTTTCCCAGTGCTTACGTCACACCAAACTGACTCAATACTGCACTGTCCACCCATGTCAACTGGATGCACTTCTTTAGATTTTGTGTTTCTTAACTAACAGCACAACACTTCCTCCCTTCCTACCCTGTCTGTCCTTTTTGTGCACATTGTACTCCCTAAATTCCAATTCTATACTGCTTATATCTGTGTGACACCATGTCTCTGATATCCCAACAATATTTGCCTTTGATGTCTTGATTAGCACTTCAAATTCATAAATGTTATTTACTATACTTCTGGCATTAATGTACATGCACGTATACATGCACTTTTTCTTACTCTTAGTTGCCCTAACAGAGCCCATGTATTTACTTGTTCCATGGTGACTCCCAGCAGCTCTTGAAGTTCTCACCAGCTTGCTCTCTAGCTTTTGCTCATTACAACAGAAGTAGTGCAAGAATCACTTTTGCCTCTGCCTGCAACTACTGTTAATCTTTTAGTCTGTGAATCCCCCCAAGCTAGCAATTTTCCAACACACCTAACGTTGTCTCAATAGCATCAGCAAATATTCTTGCACCCTTTCTATTTAAGTGTATCCCATCCCTGTAAAAGCAGTCTGCCCTGTCAGCAAGCACAGCCCACGCTTAAAAAAATTCTACTCCGTGAGCCTTGCACAGTCTCTCTAGGGCTAAATTGATTGACAAGGCTCTCATCATATACTCCCTCATATCGTGTCTGGGCAGAATTGCAGACACTTTCAAATTTAACCCTAACTTGTGACTTTTTTTTCCACATTGACCTGGACTTAAGTAAATCTGCAGATCTCTTACTCTTAAGGTCATTAGTGCCCATCTGTACAACAATATCACCTTCTGTGTCCTTAAAAGATGGTTTTTGTGTCCTACAATGTCATCAACTTTTGCCCCTAGCAGACATACTCCTGTCCTGTTCCAACTATCCTTTTTGCATAATATATTCCCCGTCTCCCTGCCAATAGAGTCACTGACAATAACTAGTTCCTGTGGGACCAGCATATTCTGCCCTGGAGATTGCTGCTGTTTTGCCTGATGCAGAGGAGTGAGCTCTGGCATTGAGTTGGGCAGCTGAGAGATTGATGGGCCCCTCATATTAATTTCTTTGAGGGCATTTACTCTACTCCTCAAACTCTCATAGATGCCTATAAGAATGCTGAGTTGACACCTAATTTCTTCACAGTCTCTGCACCTAGCACACACAAAGACATCCTCCTTGGCTAGTTCATGTCCTGTTCTAGACAGGTCTGCAAACATTTCATATTTCGCACATTGTTTTAGTCTATGATGCGTTTGAGAATCGCCCCCCCCCTTCGGTTCTCCCGTGAGTCACAGCACTCTGGCTATTCTGTGAATGCTGCTTTGCTGCCATAGTCTGGGTCATGATTCCATTAAGTATAATTAAATTAACAATGAACTTTAATAAGAGTAATCAATTTTATTGATTAATTGATAATACTATACTAATCTAACAGATTTCTAATACCGTGCTACGTTTTTCACTATCTAGTTTTACATAAAATCTACGAACACTAAGTATTAACTTTCAAAATCACTATCTATATTCAAAAATAAACCACATAGCTTGCTTGAACTATAAAGATACTTATAGAAAATAATTTAGTATAACAATTAAGTAAATTAAACGACTAAATATAAATGAAAACTTAGCATTTGCCAGAGCTGCAAAAATCTTGGTCAACGTGATAATAGCAAGGACAATCATTGCGACATTAGCAACAGTTGAGGCATATGGTGTAAGAAAGAAAGCTCATGTAGCATCAGCCAAAAAAAAAAAAAAAAAAAAATCACCCATCTGGTCACTCCAAATGTTTGTCTAGTTCAGCCTTAAATTTACTTCAAAGCCTTGAAGTAAATTTAAGCCTTCAAAGCTTTGAATGGTTTAAGCATGCTCAATGCTGATGGGATTCTTCCTCTAGCTCAGAAAAATCACCTGAGAGGGCATAAATTCAAATTGAGGAAAGACAGATGTAGGATAGACGTGCGGAAATTTGCCGGGTGGTTGGTTGGTGGAACAGACTTCCATCCCTTGTGGTGGAGGTTGATAGCCTAAATAAGTTTAAGGCTCAGCTGGACAGGTATTTTGAACGAACAGAGGGGTGAAGTGGAAGTGGGTTTTTTTTCTTTTTTTTTTTTTTTTTTTTGGCTGACGCTGCATAAGCTTGCTTTCTTGCATCAAATGCCTCTACTAATGCTAATGCTAATGCTACTTAAACTATCAACTTCCACAACAACAGATGGAAGTGTGTTCCAGCAATCAACTACCCGCCAGCTAAAGGCAAATTTCCACACATCTATTCTACAGCTGTCTTTCCTCAGTTTTAATCTATGCCCCCTCAGGTTCTTAATCTGAGTAAGCGGAAGTATCCCATCAGCATTGAGCCTACTCAAACCATTCAAGGCCTTATACACCTCAATTTATTGATGATTTATCGGAGATTTGATTATTAGCTTGCAGATAGTGAGATAATGAAGTTGTAATCTCCCTGTATAAGGCAATTGTCAGATCACCACAGTGGTGGGATTCAAATAATTTAACAACCGGTTCGCTGCCCTAATGACCATTCTAGGTATAAAAAAACTATATATGGAATGGTAATTTATTATTTCATGCAGTTAATACTTAAATAAGAACAATAAAAAAGGTCCACAAAACTAGATATGTTATAAGAAAGAGTTTTAAAATATTAATGAAAAAATATTAAATAATACCTGACAAAAAACAATGAAACTGTTATTGCTTCTTGATTGGCGTCCTCACTTGCAATTTCGCTTTTATCCGAGCATCATCGGCTGAGTGATTTATCCTTAACCATCTTTTCACTGTAGGAGTAGGATCCCATTCCTTTAGAGGTAGGCCGATTAAACTAATAGTCATTGTGTTTGATTTATTAGAAACAGTTAGGCGACTTCTCTTCTCTGAACATATTATGTTCATCTTTGAAAAACCCCTTTCGGCTCTTGCTGAACTTACAGTAAATGTTCTGACAATATTTTTAGCTCTTTGAACACTTTCAGGAATTGCATAATTCTGGGAATTTTTTAAAACGTTTTTGACGAAATCTCGATAATCATTAAAATCAATTTGGTAATTAAAAATGTCAATAAATACGAGCAATTGTTCTTCAGCTGCTTTCCATGGAACCAGTACTTCTTCAATATTCCAGTAATTTGTCTCCAAAAAATTGAGAAATTGTAATTTATTCCATCTTGAAATTGGCTACAACTTGCTTTTAAATGTTCACAATCCATTAGTCTTATTTTCAAATTCGTTACGATGTTTTCCTGACAAATCGATGATTTTATACAAATTTTATATTTTTGAAGGTTTCTGAAGTAATTAATTCATCAGGTTTTTTTTTCGAATGGACCCTTTTCCTTTCTGAGCATTTGAAATGCTTTAATAGATCTCATCACGAGTTTTTCAGCCATTAGTATGCCTATGTTTCTTGCTTGCAGTGCATTTGAAAGAAGAGAAATTTTGTTTAAAATATCAATCATCAATGCCAAATCAGTTATAAAATATATATTTTCAAGACGGGCAGCCATACCTAAGTACTTTTTTATTTGAATAAAAATAGTGATGTAGCACTGGATAAGTGCGCCACAGTTAGGGTTGACCTTAAACTACAGTCAGCCCATCTTGGTCCCAAAACTCTATTAATCTTTATAATTTAAATTCCAAGTTGTTTGGATATTTTGGAAAGTTCAATTTGGTTCTTATTGGATTGATGAAAAATAGTATATATCTTATCAATAAATATTTTAAAATGATTTATTGAATCATCTAAAACAAGATGGAGGCGATGATTTAAACAGTGCCATATTATTATGTTTGGAAACTCTTTTGCAATCCTAGTGCTCACTCCAGATTTTCTCTCAAGCATAACACTGGCACCATCGGAGCAAAATCCTATTAAATTTTTTTCTGGGTAGTTCTTAGTAAGCCCAACATCATTTAAACTTTCCATAACTGAAGAACATATTGTCTCTGCATCTTGTTTCTCCAATTCAACTAGTTCAACGAAAATTGTTGGTGATGTAACTGAATCCTCAACTTTTAAGAAAAGTATAATAGCTGGTTTGCAGGATATCGTTGAAGCTTCGTCAATAATCAAACGCATTTTCAGATTATTTTCAATAATTTTATTAAATATTTCTTTTTTAATTTCGTTTGCAATGAAATCAACTATTTTCACAGCAGTTTTCGAGAATGTGTTCCTATTCCCATATCTAATCCATTTTTAATTTGCACTTCTATCTCATCTTCTATGTCTGAAAATGGTTTACATCTTTTTGCCAGCCTGTAAACTGTATTAAACACTCTACAAGTAGCACTTAAATATTTTTCACTCATCGTATCTATTACTTTTGTTATTGACTCCTGCTCACATTGTTTTAAGTTCGCTTTACAAATGTTATGAGCTTTTGATGAAAAATGTTCTTTCATATTTTTTCCTTAGAGATGCCTGGTGTACCTCTTTATTTTTCCCTGATACCATTCTTTTCCATTCTTTTGACACATGAATACTTTTCTCTTTTATAAAGTCATATTTTGCACAATACTCGCAACCTAACTTTTTGTTAAAAATTACCAGTCCGTCATATTTTTTCTTTAAAATTGTTATATTGTTGCACTGTCCAGCATTCAGGAAGATTATTTTCAATTTTGGAGTTGTTATTGTTTCAATAATTTACGTACTGCTTTCTTCAAGTTGGAGTGGTTGTGCTTGTGACTGTTTTGTACCATCCAAGGCCAATTCTGATTTTGGTTTCTTATTGTCTATATTTCTCTTGGTTCGTTGTGTCCTAGCTACCTATTGTTTTTATTGATCGGGGAACACCAACGTACTCATAATATCTCGTGTGAATTTAGGGCGTAACACAAAGCTGAAACAAATGACAGTGTGTAATCCCCCCTGGTTGTTTGGCACTTTTTCTCCCTACGTTATATATTCGTTTACTTAAGTTACAAACGCGAGGGAATAAAAATGTAGTATTTCATCAAAGGTATGATGAGTTTTATGAAATGAATAAATAAATATTACAAGCATAGTTCCGTCTAATTTTTTTCACCTATGGACGGAATGAACATTACTACGGGCACTTGGAATATGCTGTTGCGTAGATGAATGTTAAAAAAGAGTAAGGAATGTAAATTTGTCATTTCCACATTGGGTGGCTGCCCAGGCGCCCACCTTAGAGAGAACCGTGATCACAAGTGCAATTTTAACAACCGGTTCGCCGAACTCAACAAAAAATTAGGTATCGGTTCTACCGAACCGGTGCGAACTGGCTGAATCCCACCACTGGATCACCACCTACCCTGCCAGCTAGTTAGTGACTGAAGAGAATCTGAGTAGTGTGTATGGATGAGGCATTGACTAAATTTTGTCAAGGAACTAGATATACTCTTGCCCTGCTATGTGTATATCATATTGAAAAATTACATTAATTCATACATATTCTGCCACTTTTTTACTTTGAATCTGCTGAACATCGTGAGTAGTCAAACTGATAGAACAAGTTTATCTACAAGAATATCTAAACCTCCCAAAAAATTCCTAAGTCATTTCCAAAATATGTGTGATTTCAATTCTAATTTCAATGATGTCCATTTCCACTAACAATTTGGCAAGTTTCGCTTTTCTGACAGAATCCCAATTACTGATTGCCACTACTCCTTACTCATCTCACTTTCTCTAATTATTCCCTTTGTGATTACTTTTGTTTCAGTGCTGGTACTTAGGCATATGTCCTCTAACTCCTAACTGACATAAAATCTCTCTCTCTGCACCATTCTGTCAAACTCAAGTCTAAGCCCCAACAGACTAATGCGAACTCCAGCTGGCATTAGGTTTCTAGTTGAACAGATCCATCTGGTTGAGGTGTTGAGTCTTTTGCAATTACTACTGGCTTCGCACAGCTTGTCATTTCTTACCAAAATACTAGACATCCCCCCCCGCCGCCACACACACACACACACACACACACACACACACACACACACACACACACAGCATTCTAAATCTTTTTTTGCAGGGAATGTTTCAATGTATATAGCATATGATGGCGGTCAGCAAGCATATTGCAATTAGCTTGCTGTCACCAAGGCAGAGAGACCATCACCAAGTTGTAACCTGAGGGTCTCACTCTCTCTGTCTTCCCTCCCCACCCCCTCACATAGCCACTAGACAGTCCACTGGACTGAACCAATTGGTAACTCCTAAGTAGGGTTTGGGATCAGCTAGTGTATAATCTCGCTGCTGTTACTACTCTTCCAGATAGTGACTGGAGGGAGTTTGAGTAGAGTGTATGTGAGGGAACCTCATTGCGGCCGTGTTACGTCAAGGAGCTGGGTATATTCTTGCCATGTATACACCATATTTAAAGTTACTTTATACATGTCTTTATCATATCTTGCTCAGAATAATCACCTGAGAGGGCATAAATTCAAATTGAGGAAGGACGGATGTCAGATAGATGTGCGGAAATTCGCCTTTAGCCAGCGGGCAGTTGGTTTGTGGAATAGACTTCCATCGCTTGTTGTTGAAGTTGATAGCCTAAACAGGAATTTTTCTAGCAGGGACAGGGATGTGATTATTCCCTTGTATAAGGCATTGGTCAGGCCACACCTTGAGTACTGTATACAGGTCTGGAGGCCTCATTTCAAGAAGGATGTAGAGCTGCTGGAACGAGTACAGAGAAGGGCAGCAAGATTAGTGAATGGAACAAAGGGTTGCTCTTACGAAGAAAGGCTTAAGTTTTGCAAATTACAGAGCCTGGAGACTAGGCATCGCCGAGGTGATCTGATAGAGGTGTACAAGGCTTTGAATGGCTTGAGCATGCTCAATGCCGATGGGATTCTTCCTCTTGCTCAGAATAATCACCTGAGAGGGCATAAATTCAAATTGAGGAAGGACGGATGTCGGATAGATGTGCGGAAATTCGCCTTTAGCCAGCGGGCAGTTGGTTTGTGGAATAGACTTCCATCGCTTGTTGTTGAAGTTGATAGCCTAAACAAATTTAAGGCTCAGCTGGACAGGTATTTCGAACGAATTGAGGGGTGAACTGGGAGTAGTGGTTGTTTTTTTTTTTTTTTTGGCTGATGCTGAATAAGCTTGCTTTCTTGCATCAAATGCCTCTACTAATGCTAATGCTAATGTCCTCCAAACCTTTTCTTACTACAGAATACATTATGAATAGTCAAACTTAAAGAACAAAGTTATCTGCAAAAAAAGATCTAAATCTCCCAATCACTTCCATGTTCATTTACACTTACAGTCAGCCAAGCTCCACATACTTTTTCTGACAGAATCCCAATTATACACTGCTCATCTCAGTTGTCCTAATTATTTGCTGTATGATTCCTTTCACTTCAAAGGTGGCATTTGTGCATATCTGCTCTGACATTCCATGGTTAAAGATTTAGTAATTTGGCATTTCCTCTTTTCAATCTTCTCTTCTTTAAAATCTCTCTACCCCATTCTCTCAAATCCATCTGTTGCCTCAATCATTCTCCCAACTCCACTAATCACTCGGAACTCTTTGACTTCCTTTCTTTGAAACTTAACTTTCTGCATTCCAACTTTCCTAACAGTGAGATAATTTTCCTTGGCGAATTTAATGTTCACACTTCCAGCTGGCTTCTGTTCTATAGTCACACAAACCCAGCTGGGTAGAGATGCTGAGACTTTTGCATTACTAATGACCTCACATGGATTGTTCATTTATCTACCAAAATACTAGTTAATCCTGACCACACAGCCAACACTTTGATGTTTTTCTCACAAACAACCCTTCCAAGTTTGAGGTCGCTAGAGGGCCACAGTCAAGAGTGGCCCTCTAGCCACCTAGCCACCTCAGATCGCAACTTAGTGATGGTCTCTTCTCCAATGCAGGTTTTCTTGTGGCCATTTTCAAGCTCGTGTTGTTTGGCATTACAAGAATGCAAAATGGGTTGCTTTGCAAGATTTCTGTTCTTTGTTTCCTTGGTCATATTACAGTTTCAAATCTTCTGAGGTCAACATTTTCTCAGATTGTGTCAATGAAATTATTTTTGTAGGGATGAAATCCTTTACTCCATACTCCACCTTAAAATCTCATCCTTTATCTAAACCTTGGTTTTCCAATAAATGTGCTAAGGCTGTTCAAGATAAGAATGTTGCATATTGCAATTAGCTTGCATCCAAATCTCCACATTCATTTTCTGACTACATGAAAGCTCATGTAGTAGGAAAATGAAATGCAGGGGCATTGTCCTCAACAATGCCCCCGCATTTCATTTTACTCGGACTCACTCCACTCACCATCTGACATAGTAGGGGCAGCGAGATTATACACTAGCAGATCCAGAAAATCTCTCTACCCCATTCTCTCAAATCCATCTGTTGCCCCTCATTTAATTTTACTCGGACTCACTCCACTCACTATCTGACATAGTAGGGGCAGCGAGATTATACACTAGCAGATCCAGAGGCCTCCTGGAATGTTACCAGTAGGGTCGGTCCAGTGATCTGTCTAGTGGCTGGCTCTTTGAACTGTTTTAGAGCTGTACCCTCGAAATGTAAGGAAGGTTGTATCTCACCATAATGTCTATCATAGCCTCAAAAGACATCAGTCATGCTGCATGATGGAAGAGTGGCAAAATCCATGTTTAGTCTCCAGAACAAAACTGAAGTCTAAACATGGGTTTTGCCATTTAAAGCCTCCAGTAAGCAAAGTGGTGGTCTTGCACTGGTTGATAAGAGTCATCTACCATCTAATACTGCCTGGTAACACACAGGGGTGGTGCAGCTGCCAAACCTCAAGCCCTGCTTACATCAGTTCACGCCTGGGTGGTCACCTGCACAGTATAGGCCATATGTGGTGTATTTGACCCAAGTACACCACATTTCACCTGCATATTAGTTCTATCACCATTTTAGTCACCTAGGTAGCAAGCCCAACTTATCATACTTGAGAGAATATATGTGACAGCCTCAAGGACCAAAGTTCAAATTAAGAATGTAGTGTATTGCAGCTGGCTTGTATCCGAATCTCCAGCTTCATTTTATTCCTACATTAATGCTACCAGCAATTTCAAAACAGTTATTAATCAGTCCAAACTCAATTTTGATCAGACTAAGAGTAGAAAACTTGCTTCTTGTCCAAATGGAAGTAAGGAAGATTCCAAATGGAAGTCAGGCATCCTGGTGACCCTTTGTGGCCAAAGCTGTTGGCCACAACCTCTGTCTGTCTGTTCTCCCACTGCTCACATAGTAATAGTTCTATTCAATCCTCAGCTAAAAGTAAAATCAACTTACTATATTAGAAGAAAAGCATCCTACTTTTTCTTCTTACTCTTGTATTGAAAGACAATCTTGGTAATCCAGCTACTACCATAACCACAATCTACTTAATGCTTCCCATATCTGTCTTCTGACAGATGGACATTAGAAGAATTGTGAACAATCTTGATGCTAAGAAACCTTCAGTTCCTGATGGCATTTACCCACTTGTTCTCCATACCTGTTCTCCTGAGTTTGCACCTATTCTGTGTTACCTTTTTTACATTTTCTTATTCCACTGGTTTCTCCTACTGCTTGAAAATTTGTTCATATCCTGCCATTCTTCAACTTGTGACAAATATCTTCTGTCCATGTATCGTCCCATTGCACTTACTGCTACTCTTTCCAAAGTAATGGAGAACTCCATTAACTTCTAACTCTTAAACTATCTTGAAACCTTCCATCTGATCAGTGAGCGTCGGTATGGATTCTATTAATGTCAATCAACTGGTGATATATTGGCTTATTTTACTCATCCTTGGATAAATGCAATGGATAAGTTTGGTGAAACTGAAGCAGTTGCTAATGATGTTTCTGAGGCTTCTGATTTGTGTTTGGCATAAGTCTTCTAAAAAAGACCCCATCTTATGGACTGTTTACTGATTTTTGTATCCATAATGAGTACCCAGTTTTCTCTCTGACCACTCACTGCAAATGATTGTAGATGGCTCTCTGTTCTTCTAACTTCTCTACTAATGTTAGTGTTCAGATCTTTCTCACACTCTTTTTATGTTGTGATTTCTTCCATTGACTCTATCTATCTGTAATTATGCTGATGGTACCACACTACCTTCCAGTTTGAGAAAGTGTGCCCTGCACAAACAGCCTCAGCTTCTCAAATATTCATCACCACCAGTTACTTTAATTCTAATCTACAAAAAATTCTCTAGTGAGGCATAAAAAACAGTTAACTTCAATCCTTCTAAAACTCAAATGTTGCCTTATTTCTTACAAAAAGTCTAATGTCTCAGTTCATTTTCAATGATTCTCAGATTTCTTGAAAAAGTCACAGCTACATGGGGCCTGCCATTTAAAAATCTCTCTCTTGCCATAAGCTCATCAAAAAATATTGCTTCCTGCATAAAAAAAAAACTGTTTTCTTTTTTATCTAGTCTTGACATTTTCTCTGTAAAAATATCAAATTGCTCTACCATGGAATATTGTTTCCACATTGGGGTAGTGCACCTAAAATCTCTCTCAACTTCTAGATACTTTTCAAAAGAGGGAAACTGTCGAGTTAATTAATAACCCATCTCTTACAAAATCTCTCTATGCTCTGTCTCATGGACACTTGGCTTTTGTTGCTTGTTTTTTCTGTAAATACTTATAAGGACATTGTTTCCCTGAATTGGCACCTCTAATTTCCCCCCACCACTCTCTTCACCAGTCAATATGCATTCATCGTCCAACTCCAAACTCACAGAACCAACTTTTTCTCTTCTTTATTTATACCTTCTGCTTCTGTTCTCCAAACAACCTTCCTTCACATATTTACTGAAAATTATACTGAAATTCAAATCATATATCAACAAGTATTTTCTGTCTTCTTACTGTTTGGCTTGTGCATGGTACTAAGCACTGTAGGTTCTAATTCATTTCTTGTTTGCAGTTTTCATAAAAAAAAAAAAAAAAAAGATTGCACTTGGAATACTGTGTCCTGGTTTGGTGTCTACATTAAACACGGACTGACATTCTTCAAGAAGCACAGAGATGGGCAAAATGCATGTTGAGATCAGTAAAATGGTTATGTGGACTACAGAGTTGGTGACTAAGTACCTTAGAAGGGGATTTGATTGCAGTCTATAAGGCTCTGAGAAGATATAGTAAAATGAAGGCAAAATTTTCACAGTTATAACTGATGCTAAATCTAGGAGATATAAAACTGAATTATGGAGAAATGATGTTCAGATTGGTTCATAGAAAATTGTTTCTTATCCTGAGTTGCTAATTACTGGAATACATTACCCCTGTGCAGTTAAGGCTGATAACTTAGGGGATATTAAAAGGTCAACTGAATCACTAACCACATGAGGAGGGAAGCACATAGTTAATTTATTTTATTTTATTCATTTTTTGGTTTTCTTGTAGTTAAATTGTTTGGGTTTCCATCATAATTTCTTTGGCTAACATGTACTATCTCATGGCTTTGCCAGCACAAAATTATAATTTTCTCATTTCACTTGATAGTCAATTAACAGTTTATTAGGCCTCCGTAGCCGAGTGGTCAGGAGCGGGAGTGCAGTAGCACACGCTCTTTGAGTAGACCGGGGTTCAAGTCCCGGACTGCTGAAATACGGTCGATCTGCCAACCCGCACTGGACCAGCGTGGCAGATTATGGTCCATTTCTCTCAGAATGAATTGTTGAGAAGGCTTCCATCCTGCAGTGGGTTGATAATGGCTGCACTTTACCTTTTTTTTTTTTTTTTTTAGGTATGTTTGTTAGTGTTTGTAATACCATGTTTTCCTGTTTTTTATAATTTTATAAATTTTAATGAATGGAAAGGAAATGTTCGTGTTTGTTTGTTTTTTTTTACTAAAACAAAAATGTTTATTTTTCTAATACTGTTTTATTTTATTATAATTGGTCCTCTAATTATCCCTTCATTTAATGTCAATCCTCAAAGTAGTTTTGGAAGGTCTGCTCATTGTAAACTATTAATTCATGTAAACTATTATTAATATTAGTTCTTATTGGTCATTGAAGTGGGAGTTGAGTTGCCAGGATGAAACAGTTAGGTAATACTGTTTTAGATCATCAGACTATGTGAGATATTTGGGCTGTATTCTTTATTAATGTATAATGTAAGATATTATTACTATGTAATTAATATATAATGTAATACTGTTTTAGATCATCAGACTCATGAGTAATTTGGCAGCTGTATTCTTTATTAATATATAATGTAAGAATTAAATCTTTTTCTGAAAAATTTTAAAATAAATACTAGACTGTATGTTATTTATGCAATTTTAAATGGCTTATTGAGTTCATGAACTGGAAATCACATAAAAGACCAAAATCTATTTTGTACCAAAAGGCAGACCTTTACTAAAAAATATTCAGTCTTGTTCATGTTTTAGATATAACTTTGGGTATTTGTTTTCAAGACAAAACTAAGAGAAAGAAGAGTATAAAATATTGGGAGTTCCCAGTTTTGCACTTGTCCAATATGTGAACTTTCGAGCTTACATATAAAAATGTTTGACTACCTGATAGATGATTTACAAACTCATATCCCAGTTTTACAAACTTTAATGTGACGTCATAAAGCATCCCCTTTGGAAAGTAAAATGGATAAGAATGAAATATTTGCAGTTTTTATATACTGTATTTGACATATTAACTTATGCATACATGCAGTAGGTGCATTATTGCTAATGCGCCAATAAAACCCAAGAACCAACCAACCAACCAACCAACATGCAGTTAGATTTAGCACACTAATGTACATTTTTAGTGACATGTACTGTCAAACAGATATGATGAAAGTACAAATTATCAAACAATATTTCTGGTTAGATGAAAGCAGTTTCCATTTAGAATAGTTTAATTCATTTATTGCTTGGGAGAAGCTGTTTGCTATTCTTTTAGAATAGTAAAGTTTCTATTCCAAAGGCATTTCATGTTTCCAGTAAATAAGCAGCTTGATAATTTTATTGAAGTGAATTTTAATGCAAACAGTTTCAGGTTAGTCACATTACAATCTAACTTGCAGAAGGTTGTATGGTGGTTAACCAGGTGTTTCTTTTAAAAGTACACAGTAATAACCATTCTCTGTATACAGCTCCAAAGCTGTTGTGCTGCAGTAAATTTTTTTTTAACCAAAAACATCCTTATGTACTCATTATACACACATTAACTTACAAATATGGCTTTAGAAATGCATTCTACCTCGTCTGTATATTGCAATAAAGATATTATTTTAAAATCTTATTGTTAAAAAAAAAAAACTTTTAAATTGTGTTAGAACATACCTTAAATCAGTCTTATGGTTAACCCAATTGGCAGCATATTTGGTACGACGTTTTATTTTTTGGAATGCTTCCTCTCATTATTTCATTTTATCTGTGTGGAAAATTGCTTCCATTTCGCATACTTTCCCATGATTTTCAGGAATGCACAGTATTCATAAATCAGGAGATTACTGTAACTAAATTAAGAACATTACAAGGATGGTGCGCTGATGATTAATTAATTTCTCAGTTATACTTATGGATTTGTAATACAAATAGTTATCTATACTGTATTCATGAATTTTGAACAAATGGGTTTGTTAATACATTCGATCATTTATTGTTTAAAATAAGATATAAAATTAATAAAAGAATTTGAAATATACTACATTACAAAGAATCCAATTTAAACTGACTAATTAAACTAAGAGAGTCATGCATTAGCATCTGAAAACATATGTAATAATAAATAGTAATCTATACTCGTTTGAACAGGTAACAAGTCTCCTCCAAATTTTCTTACATAATGAGGATATGAGAGGAATTTTATAGTGCATTAAGCCCAGGGCTGGTGATTGAAATTCATAAGGGGATTATAATTAACTTGATACCAAAAGTATATCGAGCAAGATATACAAAAAGTATATCAGTGAGATACCTCAAATCAAGTAAATTGATTAACTACTGACCAGTTCTCTGTAAACCCTGAGGCAAATTTGTTAGAAGTGAAGAAGCACAATGCTGCTGGCAGAAGATTTAAGTAGCTAAACTACAAATCTTTTAACAAAAAAAATTCAAAGCCCTCCAACCCCCTCATTTTTAAATAATTTAATGCCAACAAGCTTTTATATAATTTTTTTTTTTTTTTTTTTTTTTCAGGCATCAGTTTGTTCATAAGTCACCAGATGATTCCAATGGTGGTTCTGGTGTGAAGGTAATGGTTACACCATCCAGTTCGCCTGATAATTCAGGTAATTTTGATATATAATTCAGCTTGTGTATTCAAGGTTAATAGTAGTTTTTGTAGGTTACATAAATAATTAGATGTGTAAATCAGATAAGATAAATTAGATATTAGTGACTTTTTCTGATAAAGATCTTTATGAGCATTTTTATTGCAATTTTATGAGCAATTTATGTTATAGTGCTTGCTAAACTGATGTGGTTATAGCCATATTAAGACCTTAACTTTACAAGGTATAAACAAGAAAATGCTACACCTCTGTGCAGTGCAGAGAAGTGGCAAGGAGGATCTGTAGGGCCCTATCAAGGTTTTATTTATTGAACATTTGCTTGTAGTGATTATGATGACAAGGCATTTTTAAGACCACACTTGGAGTACCATGTCTAATTTGCTTGTAGTGATTATGAGGTCATAATACCACTTGACAAGGCATTTTTAAGACCACACTTGGAGTACCATGTCTAAATGTGAGACCAGAGAAAACACATTGAGTTTCTTGTAAATATTCAGAGACCGGTACTGCACCTGGTGAAATTGGGAAAAAAATGTCCATATGAGGAAGGACTCTGAATAAGCGAACCACATAGCTTTATAACAGGTACCTTAGAGAAGACCTAATTGAGTAAAATAAATTAAGGTGTAATTTTTGTGGTTGTAAATGATTCCAGAACTAGGGAGCCATGAATTCAAATTACTCAGAAAGAAGTTCAGACTGGATTGTAGAAAGCTTTTTACATTTAGCCAGTGAATTATAAATTACTGGAATAGTAGTAGTAGTGGCAAATGATGCAAGGAAGCAAGCTTATATAGCATCAGCAAAAAAAAAAAAAAAAAAAAAACCTACACAGTTCACTCACCCGTACCCTCCAAGAATTTGCCTAGTTCTTCCTTGAATTTATTCAACCCATCCGCTTCCACAACAGCAGATGGAAGCCCATTGCAACAATCAACCACACCCTGGCTGAAGGCAAACTTCCGTGCATCTGTTCTGCAGCCATCCTTCGTCAACTTTAATTTATGCCCGCTCGTGTGTTAACATTCAGCTTACTCAATCCATTCAAGGCTATAATATCTCAATCAGAACTCCCCACATGTGCCTAGTCTCTAGATGCTGAAATTTGCAGAACAGAAGCCTTTCTAGGTAAGAGCACCCTTTTATTTCCTTCACAGGTCTGGCTGAGCTTCTCTGCATCCATTCCAGTAAATACCAAATACGGAGGATGCGGAAAGGTCAGGGAATGACCACCGCATATCCCCGGAGCAATATGGCCTTAGTTGCTAATGCTCCTAAAAACCAAATAACAAAGAAACAACAAAACAAGAAACATTCCAGCAAATCTGCATCCTTCCTAAAATGACACCTCCAGAACTGCAAGCAGTACTCAAGATGCAGCCTAATCATTGCCTTGTACAATGGGATAATCACCTCCTTATTTCTGCTATCCAAGTTCCTGTATATCATTGACAACACACCATGATCTGTCCTAGCAGCCTCTCTACATTGCTAGAACACATATGTGACTTCACAGTACCTACAGGTCTTTTTTTTATTTCACACTACTCTGAGTGTAGTACCACACAGTTGATAAGTTACTCTGGGGTTACAGTAGTATCCACATGCTACTGCATCCTTTCATTTGTCAATGATAAACATCAACAGCCCATTGACTAAATTTTCCTAGATCTAGTTGCAGTAACTCAGTCTGATAACTGTTATTAACTGCCCTGCCGACCTTTGTATCATCTGCAAACTTCGGCATTAAGACTGATATACCTTCATCAGTATCAATGATAAATATTGAAAACAAAAATGGGTATTGTAATGAACTGTGGGGAATTCCACTAATAACATTAATCCACAAATAGCAGTGCCCATTGATAACTACTGTCTACGTTCTTCCACTTAACCATTCCTTTATCCATAGCAGTAACTTGCCCTTGATGCCACATTACTCCAGTTTGTCTTTCATATGCACACTATCAAAAGCATTGCTGAAATGATGTCAGAGTTATTATATGCATCCATTTACATGGTCATTGCATCATAGTAACCTATCAGGTTGGTTAAATATGACTGCCCCTTTAACAAATCCATGCTGTGATTGCGGTATAATTGCATACCTGTCCAGACGGTCCTATATTACTTCTTTAACCAGTGATTCCCATCATTTTCCTTGGAACAGACGTTAAGCTAACAGGTCTCTAATTACTCATGTCGCCTTTTGATTCCCCCCCCCCCTTATGAATTGGGGATACAGTCACACATTTACCACTTTGCTTATTGGAGGCTTGAAGTGGTGGAACCCATGTTTAGTCTCTAGAGCTAAGATCCGGTCAACCCTTCCCTACCTCTTCCATCATGCAGTATGATTGATGACCTTTGAGGTTATGATGAAAATTGTGGTGAGATCCAATATTCCTTACATTTCGAGGGTACAGCTCTAAAACGGTGCTCGCAGGCCGGCCGCTTGTTAGTACACCTGACCAAACCTAATGGTAACTCTCTACGAGGCTTCCTTCATTGTCGAGGCCACGTTTTGTCAAGGATCTGGGTATATTCTTCCCATGTGTACACCATATCCAAAAATTTCATTACTTCATACAGCATGTCCCACCCACTTTTTTCTTACTATTGAATACACCTCGAATTGTCAAACTAATAGAGCAAGCTTATCTGCAAAAAGATCTAAACCTCGCACGCACTTCCTGATTCATTTCACAAATATACGTGGTCTCAATTCTAATCTCAACGATGTCCATTTCCACTTGCAGTCTGCCAGACCCCATGTACTTTTTCTGACAGAATCTCAGTTATCGGTTGATTCAACTACTGCTCATCTCAGATGCCCAAATTATTCGCTGTATGATTCCTTTCGCCTCAAAAATGGTACTTGTGCATATGTCTGTTCTGATATTCCCTGTCAGAGACTTGGCAATTTGGAATCTGCTCTCTTTGATCTTCTCTGGCTTAAAATCTCTCTACCTCATTGTGTCAAATTCATCTGTTGTCTCTACCATTCTCCCAACTCCACCAGTCACTTGGAGCTCTTTGACTTCCTCTCTTTGCAACTTGACTCTCTCCAGTCCAACTTTCCTAACAGTGAGGTAATTTTCCTTGGTGATTTTAATGTTCACAACTCCAGCTGGCTTCCGTTTTCTAGTAACACCGACCCAGCTGGTTGAGATGCTGAGGCTTTTGCAACTACTAATGACCTTGCACAGATTGTTAATTTACCTACAAGAATACAGGACAATCCTAATCATACAGCCAACACGCTTGACCTTTTTCTCACAAACAATCCTTCTAAGTACACGGTCGAAGTGAGAGGTCCTTTAGGCACTTCAGATCACAACTTGGTGATTGTCTCTTCTCCAATGGAACCTTTATCTCATGGCTATTCCCAACCTCGTGTTGTTTGGCATTACACAAATGCAAAATGGGATGACCTGCGAGATTTCTTTTCTTCTTTTCCTTGGTCGGGTTACTGTTTCAAAACTTCTGATGTCAAAGTTTGCTCAGATCGTGTCAGTGAAATTATTCTTGCAGGAATGGAATCCTTTACCCACACTCCACTTTAAAATCTCGTCCTTTATCTAAACCTTGGTTTTCCAATAAATGTGGTAAGGTTGTTGAAGAGAAGAATGTTGCATATCGTAATTGGCTTGTTTCCAATTCTTCAGTTTCATTTTCTGCCTACATCAAAGCTCGCAACAATTATAATGCAGTTATTAATCAGTCCAAAGTAGAGTTTGAACAGGCTAAGAGTAGAAAACTTGCTTCTTGCCCTAATGGTAGCCGAGCATTCTGGTCTCTTGCCAAAGGTATTGGCCGCAACTTTTGCCCATCTCTGCTCCAACCTTTGTCCAAACCAGATGGTTCTGTTGTCACTTCAGCCAAGGATAAAGCTGACCTGCTAGCATCCCATTTTTCTTCCAACTCATGTATTAATGATCTTGGTAAAACACCTCCCAAAACACCCATTCAATGCCTCCTGTGGTCTTCCGTCAAAAGGATGTCAGAAGGATTTTGACGAATCTTGATGCTAAGAAAGCTCCAGGTCCCGATGGTATTTCTCCACTTGTTGTCAAAACCTGTGCTCCTGAACTTACTCCTATTCTTTGCTGCCTTTTTTCACTTTCTTATTCCAAAGGTGTTTTTCCTTCTGCTTGGAAATTTGCTCATATCTAGCCACTTCCTAAAAAGGGTGAGGTGACAAATCCCTCTCATCCAATTATCGTCCCATTGCAATTACTTCTACTCTTTCTAAAGTAATGGAGAAATCAATTAACCGCCAACTCTTAAACTACCTAGAAATCTTCCGTCTGATCAACGATCGCCAGTATGGATTCAGTCAGTGTCGATCCACTGGTGATATTCTGGCTTATGTTACCCATTTATGGACTAATTCAGTAGAAAGGTTCGGTGAAACACAAGTAGTTGCTCTTGACATCTCAAAGACTTTCGATCGTGTTTGGCATATAGGTTTTCTAAACAAGCTTCCATCTTATGGTTTGCCAACTGTTTTTAGTAATTAGTTATCCAGTTTTCACTCTGATCACTCACTGAGGGTGATGGTAGATGGCTCTCTGTCTTCTAACTTCTCCACTAATGCCAGTGTCCCCCAAGGTTCAGTTCTTTCCCCCACTCTTTTCCTCTTGTATATTAATGACCTTCTTCCATTGACTGGAAATCCTATCCATAGTTTTGCCAATGATAGCACATTGCATTCCACTTTTCATTTTGAGAAAGCTTGCCCTGTTCAATCAGCTTCAACTTCTCGAAAATCTGTTTCCAATTCCTTAAATGCCGATCTTCAGGTAATTCTCCAGCGGGGAAAAGACAATTTAGTTGATTTCAACCCTTCTAAAACTCAGTCTTGTCTTATATCTCGCAAAAAGGATTCTTCTGCTCCTATACTTATCTTTAGTGACACTCCGATTTCTAGGCAAAATGATATATCTCTTTTGGGGATTACCCTGACTTCTAATCTCTCTTGGCACAAGCACATTACAAATATTGCTTCCTCAGCATCTCAAAAACTTGGTTTTCTCTTTTGCTCTCAGCCTTACTTTTCTTCCAAACAGCTGCTCACTCTGTATAAATTGCAAATCTGCCCTACCATGGAATATTGTTCCCACATCTGGGGTGGTGCCCCCAAAACCTCTCTCAGTCTTCTTGAGTCCATTCAGAACAGGGCAGTTAGGTTAATTAATGATTCATCTCTAACAGAGTCTCTCCACTCACTCTCTCATAGACGTGCTGTTTCTGCTGCATGCCTCTTCTACAGTTCTTCTGAATTGGCTTCTATAATTCCCGCTCTCTCTCTTTCAAAATAGTCCGAACATGTGCTGCCACCAGCCAACATTCATTTACTGTCCAACTTCAAACTCACAGAACCAACGTTTGATCTTCCTCGTCTATTGATTCAACTGCCGTTTTCTGGAACAACCTTTCTTCATACGTATTTCCTGAAAATTACAGTCTACAGAAGTTCAAGTCCAATGTCAACGAATATCTTCTTTCGTCTTCTCACCCTCCATCCGAAGCATGGTACTAAATACTATAGATTCCAATAACTCTCATGTTTTGAGTTTACATAAAAAAAAAAAAACTCTCCAGTCCATAGGGACCCCCAGAATCCAAGGATGCTCACAGAATTAAGACTGAGAGTTTGCTTACCTCCTTTGCTGCCTCCCTTAATATAATTGGATAGATTCCATCCACCCCAGGTGGCTTTTTTATAATCTCGGCCTCTACTCTGCCAGATAGTAACTAGATAGTAACTTCTGTTCCAGGAAAATTAATGGAGGCACTGGTTAAAAAGCACTGCAGAATCATTTAGACAAGACTTCAGTTATAGCTCAGACACAGCATGGTTTTGTTAAGGGGAAGTCTTGCCTGACCAATTTGATTGGATACTATGATGCAGTCACAAAAGAACTGGATGCAGGGAATAGCTTTGATATTATATACTTGGATCTTAGAAAGGCTTTTGATACTGTTGCACATGGAAGACTGCTACACAAATTGGAGCAGGGTGACATTGGAGGCAAATTGCTGCTATGGATAAAGGGGTGGTTGAGGGGGAGAAGACAGAGAGTGGTAATCAATGGACACTGCTCATCGTGGACTAATGTTATTAGTGGAGTCCCTCAGGGCTCAGTGTTGGTCCATTATTGTTTTCTGTATTTATAAATGATATTGATGATGGTATATCAAGCTTAATGTCCAAGTTTGCAGACGATACAAAGGTTGGCAGGGTTGTAAAGGACACTACTGACACTGTGCTGCCGCAACGGGATCTGGAAAGGTTGAGCAGATGGGCTGAGAGGGGGAAAATGAAGTTTAACATTGACAAATGTAAAGTACTACATATGGGAAACAGCAACCCCAGAGCAACGTATCAACTCTGTGGTACTACACTGACAGTGGTAGAGAATGAAAGGGACTTGGGGGTGGTTGTGCAGGCAGATATGAAGTTCTCTGAGCAGTGCAGACAGGCAGCAAGAGTAGCTCATGGAGTATTGTCAATGATATACAGGAATTTTTCCAGCAGGGATAAGGAGGTGATTATTCCCTTGTATAAGGCAATGGTCAGGCCACACCTAGAGTACTGTATACAGGTCTGGAGGCCTCATTTCAAGAAGGATGTAGAGCTGCTGGAACGAGTACAAAGAAGGGCAACAAGATTAGTGAATGGAACAATGGGGTGCTCTTATGAAGAAAGGCTTAAGTTTTGCAAATTACAGTGTCTGGAGACTAGGCACCAGCGAGGTGATCTGATAGAGGTGTATAAAGCCTTGAATGGTTTGAGCATGCTGAATGCTGATGGGATTCTTCCTCTAGCTCAGAATAATCACCTGAGAGGGCATAAATTCAAATTGAGGAAAGACAGATGTAGGATAGACGTGCGGAAATTTACCTTTAGCCAGAGGGTGGTTGGTTGGTGGAACAGACTTCCATCCCTTGTAGTGGAGGTTGATAGCCTAAATAAGTTTAAGGCTCAGCTGGACAGGTATTTTGAACGAACAGAGGGGTGAATTGGAAGTGTTTTTTTTTTTTTTTTTTTTTTTTTTGGCTGATGCTGCATTAGCTTGCTTTCTTGCATCAAATGCCTCTACTAATGCTAATGCTAGAGAGAGAGTCCTAGTAGTGTGTATGTCGGGGGAGCATTGTCGGGGGCCACGCTATGTCAGGGAGCTGGGTATATCCTTACCATGTGTACATCATGTCCAAAAATTTCAATACTTCACACAGTGTGTCACTGCTATCTTTTCTTTCTTTTGAATACACCATGTGTGGTCAAAGTAATAGAACAAACTTATCTAGGAAAATATCTAAGCTTCCAAAACACTTCTCATTCATTTCAAAAATATATGCGGTCTCACTTCTAATCATGCTGATGTCCATTTCCACTTACTATCTGCCATTCCAACTTTCCTAACTGTGAGTTAAATCTCTCTACTCCATTCTCTCAAATTCATCTATTGCCTCAATTGGTCTCCTAACTGCACTAATCATTTTGACTTCCTCCGTTTGAAACTGAACTTTCTGAATTCCAACTTTCCTAACAGTGAGGTAATTTTCCTTGGTGACTTTAATGTTCACACCTCCAGTTGACTTCCATTCTCTAGTGACAAGGACCCAGCTGGGTAGAGATGCTGAGGCTTTTGGAATTACTAATGATCTCAAATAGATTGTTCATTTACCTACAAGAATAATAGACAATTCTAACGACACAGCCAACACTTTTGATTTTTTTCTCACAAACAACCCTTCCAAGTGGATTCCTGATGGAACTGATATTCGGGTGACACTCAAATCAAGTGGACCCAATTTCGGTGAAGTCCGCACTGTCTGTGACAGCCAGATCCTCTGCTTGCACCTTCATGATGGTGGGACTGTTAGTAATTCTGGGTATAACTCCTATGCACAAGCATGCTGTGGGTGACTACCCAGGTGTGAACCAACGTAAGCAGGGGTTGAGGTGTGGCGCCCACACAACATGGAGGAATGCCACCCTTTGTGTTACCAGGCAATACTAGGTGGTAGATGACTCTCATCAACTGGTGCAATACCACCATTTTGCTTATTGGAGGCTTGAAGTGGTGGAAACCATGTTTAGTCTCCAGAGCTAAGTTCTGGTCAACACTTCCCCATCTCTTCCATCATGCAGTATGACTGATGCCTTCTGAGGTCATAATGAACATCAAGGTGTGATCCAATCTTCCTTACATTTCGAGGTTACAGTTCTAAAACAGTGTTTGCAGGCTGGCCGCTAGTTAGTACACTGGACCGAACCTATTGGTATCTGTTTAGGAGGTTTCCGGATCAGCTGGTGTATAATCTGGCTACCTCTACTCTGCCAGATAGTGACTGGAGGGAGTCCGAGTAGTGTGTTACGCGGGGGGCATTGTCGAGGCCACGTTATGTCAAGGATCTGGGTATAATCTTACCATGTGTATGCCATATCCAAAAATTTCATTACTTCATATAGCATCGCCCCACATGCTTTTTCTTACTATTGAATACACCACGAATTGTCAAAGTAATAGAGAAAGCTTATCTGCAAAAAGGTCTGAACCTCCCAAAACACTTCCTAGTTTCTTTCACAAATATACGTGGTCTCAATTCTAATGTGTGATTCTTCATGCATTAAGAATCTGCAGATAAAGGAACCACTAGGTGGCAGTGATCACAGTGTGCTGAAGTGGGATTTACTCAAAGAGGTAACTACCATCAGGGGTAAAGGGAAGGGTTTTTGCTTTCGTAAAGGTGAATATGATGGTCTGAGACAGTATTTAAATTCTATACAGTGGGACCTACTGATGATGTTACCAACAGCAAATTCAAAATGGGAGGCATTCAAAGAATTTATCTTGGTAGCTACTAGGCTTTACATACCAACTAAGAAATATTGTTCAAGGTTTAGGCCTAAATGGATGTCAGATGAATTAATGAGACATATCGCAGAGAAGAAAAATGCATGGGATACATATAAATTAATGGGTGACATGGAAGCCTATGACAGATATAAGCTGGTCTGTAACCAAGTCACAAAGAAGATTAGGCAGGCAAAGGCAGATTATGAGAAATCTTTGGCAAAGGATGCAAAGAAAAACAACAAAGAGTTCTTTACCTATGTAAACTCTAGAAGGAAAGGGATGAATCAGATTGGTCCACTGGATATTGATGGTTCAACTGTGATGATCCTACTCAGGTGGCTAACAAACTAAATGAGTATTTTAAATCTACATTCAAACATGAGGAGTTATTCAGAGAGGGGAATGCCAGAGGTTAATTAAACTCCAACAGTGAGCTAGATGATTTTATAATAACTTTTAGCATTAGCATTAGCATTAGTAGAGGCATTTGATACAAGAAAGCAAGCTTATGCAGCATCAGCCAAAAAAAAAAAAAAAAGTAACATAAATAAATAAAAATAACCGCTTCCACTTCACCCCTCTGTTCGTTCGAAATACCTGTCCAGCTGAGCCTTAAACTTATTTAGGCTATCAACTTCCACGACAAGGGATGGAAGTCTGTTCCACCCACCAACCACCCGCTGGCTAAAGGCAAATTTCCGCACATCTATCCTACATCTGTCTTTCCTCAATTTGAATTTATGCCCTCTCAGGTGAATTTTCTGAGCTAGAGGAAGAATCCCATCAGCATTGAGCATGCTCAAACCATTCAAGGCTTTGTACACCTCTATCAGATCACCCCGCTGGTGCCTAGTTTCCAGACACTGTAATTTGCAAAACTTAAGCCTTTCTTCGTAAGAGAACCCCTTTGTCCCATTCACCAATCTAGTTGCCCTTCTCTGTACTCGTTCCAGCAGCTCTACATCCTTCCTGAAATGAGGCCTCCAGGCCTGTATACAGTACTCTAGGTGTGGCCTGACCATTGCCTTATACAAGGGAATAATCACCTCCTTATCCCTGCTAGAAAAATTCCTATATATCATTGACAATACACCATGAGCTACTCTTGCAGCTCGTCTGCACTGCTCAGAGAACTTCATATCTGCCTGCACCACCACCCCGAGCTCCCTTTCATTCTCTACCACTGTCAGTGTAGTACCACAGAGTTGATATGTTGCTCTGGGGTTGCTGTTTCCCATATGTAGTACTTTACATTTGTCAATGTTAAACTTCATTTGCCACCTCGAAGCCCATCTGCTCAACCTTTCCAAATCCTGTTGCAGCAGCATAGTGTCAGTAGTGTCCTTGACAACCCTGCCAACCTTCGTATCGTCTGCAAACTTGGACATTAAGCCTGATATACCATCATCAATATCATTTATAAATACAGAAAACAATAAAGGCCCCAATACTGAACCCTGAGGGACTCCACTAATAACATTAGTCCACGATGAGCAGTTTCCATTGATTACCACTCTCTGTCTTCTCCCCCTCAACCACCCCTTTATCCATAGCAGCAACTTGCCTCCAATGCCACACTGCTCCAATTTGTGCAGCAGTCTTCCATGTGCAACAGTATCAAAAGCCTTTCTAAGATCCAAGTATATAATATCAAAGTTATTCCCTGCATCCAGTTCTTTTGTGACTGCATCATAGTATCCAATCAAATTGGTCAGGCAAGACTTCCCCTTAACAAAACCATGCTGTGTCCTAGCTATAACTGAAGTCTTGTCTAGATGATCCTGCAGTGCTTCTTTCACCAGTGCCTCCATTAATTTTCCGGGAACAGAAGTTAAACTCACAGGTCTATAATTACTTGTGTCAGCCTTTGATCCCCTTTGTGAATTGGGGTCACATTTGCACATCTCCAGTCAATGGGTACCTCCCCTGAGTCCAAGGAAGCTCTCATAATTATGGCTAAGGGTTTGCTTACCTCCTTTGCTGCCTCCTTTAATATAACTGGATAGATCCCATCCACCCCAGGTGCCTTTCTTGTGTTTATCTTCAACAATTTCTCCTCCACTTTGCTCTCAGTTATTACAAGATTCTCTAGCTTACTGCTAGAGTTGAATACACCTCTGGCATTCCCCTCGCTGAATAACTCCTCATGTGTGAATGTCGATGCAAAATATTCATTTAGTTTGTTAGCTACCCGAGCAGGGTCATCAACAGTTGACCCATCGATCTCAAGTGGACCAATCTGATTCATCCCCTTCCTTCTAGAGTTTACATAAGTAAAGAACTCTTTGCTATTTTTCTTCGCATCCCTTGCCAAGGATCTCTCGTAATCTGCCTTCGCCTGCCTAACCTCCTTTGTAACTTGGTTACAGATCAACTTGTATCTATCATAGGCGTCCGTGTCACGTGTTAATTTGTATGTATCCCATGCATTTTTCTTCTCTGCCATATGCCTCATTAGTTCATCTGACAACCATTTAGGCCTAAACCTTGAACAATATTTCTTAGTTGGTATGTAAAGCCTAGTAGCTTCCACGATAAGTTCTTTGAATGCTTCCCATTTTGAATTTGCTGTTGGCAATATCATCAGTTGATCCCACTGTATAGAATTTAAATACTGTCTCAGTCCATTGTAGTCGCCTTTACGAAAGCAATACCCCTTCCCTTTACCCCTAATGGTAGTTACCTCTTTGAGTAACTCCCACTTCAGCACACTGTGATCACTGCCACCAAGTGGTTCATTTATCTGCAGATTCTTAATGCATGAAGAATCACTACTGATAATCAAATCAAGAGTATTACTCCCTCTAGTTGCCTCCCGAACATGCTGATGTAGAAAACAATCATCCAATAAATCCACAAAAGCCTTGCTACTGTGTGAGTGACCAGCCCCCAAATTCCAGTCAATATCTGGGAAATTAAAATCCCCTATTATAAGACTCTCTGATTTACTGGCCCACTCTATTTCTCCGAACAGTTTCTTATTATACTCATCAGAGTCATTAGGCCTATAGCACACTCATACTCTCAATTTTGATCTCCCAATGCTTATGTCACACCAAACTGACTCGACACTGCACTGTCCAGCGATGTCGACTGGCTTCACTTCCTTGGATTTTATGTGTTTTTTAACTAATAGCATAACCCCTCCTCCCTTCCTATCCTGTCTATCCTTTCTGTAGACATTGTACTCCCCAAATTCCAGTTCTGCATTTCTTATATCTGTGTGACACCACGTCTCTGAAATCCCCACAATATCTGCCTTTGATGTTTTGAGCAATACCTCAAATTCATCAAATTTATTTACTAAACTACTAGCATTGGTGTACACACAAGTATACATGCACCTGTTCTTTTTCTTAGCTACCCTAACACAACCCATGTGTTTACTTGTACCCCAATGATTCCCAGCAGTCTCTGAAATATCCTGCATCTTATTTTCCAGGCTGCGGCTCATTCCAATAGAAGCAGTGCAAGAATCACTTTCACCTCTGCCAGTGGCTACTGTTAATCTATTAGTCCTTGTATCCCCCCAATCTAGCAGTTTTCCGACCCACCTAACATTGCCTCGATAGCATCAGCAAACATTCTTGCACCCTTTCTATTTAAGTGTATCCCATCCCTGTAGAAGCAGTCTCTCCTGTTAACAAGTACAGACCAGGCTGAAAAAAATTCTACCCCTTGAGCCCTGCACAATCTTTCCAGGGCCGAATTGATTGACAGGGCTCTCATCATATACTCCCTCCTATCGTGTCTGGGCAGAATTGCAGACACTTTCAATTTCAACCCTAATTCACGGCTTTTTTTCATCAGTGACCTGTACTTGTCAAGTAATTCCGCCGGTCTCCTACTCTTAATGTCATTAGTGCCAACGTGTACAACTATATCACCTTTTGTGCCCTTAAAAGATGATATCCGCTCTACAACGTCATCAATTTTGGCCCCTGGCAGACATACCCTGGTCCTATTCCACCTATCCTTTTTACAAAGCATGTTTCCCGTTTCCCTGACAATAGAGTCACCAACAACTACTAGTTCCTTTGGGACCAGCGCATTCTGCCTTGGGGGTTGCCGCTGTGTTCCGCGATGACCAAGTGCAAGCTCTGGCATTGGTGTGGGCAGCTGAGAGCTTGATGGGCCCCTCACTTGTAATGCTTCGAGGGCATCCACCCTATCCTTCTAGCTCTCATATAGGCCCATAACAACGCTGAGTTGTCGCCTTATCTCCTTACACTCCTTGCATCGCACACACACAAAGACATCCCCCATGGCAGTATCATGTCCCATACTTGACTGCTCCGCAAACATCAAGGAAATAGTGCATCTTACAAGGCTGTGATTCAGAGGACAACTGCCCCCCTCAGTTCTCCCCTGGGCCACAGCATTCCCATTAGCTTGAGCCCTTTGCTTTGCTGCTCTGGTTTGAGTCATGATTTAGATTTACTTTCAATAAAATTTCAATTTCTGTACAAAATTAAATCCTAAACTTGTATCCAAACACAGTTATAACGCTATATTTATGTTTCAGTAACGAGTGTTATCTACAGAATATTTACGTTTCAGTAACGAGTGTTATCTACGAAATAGATGTGCGGAAATTTGCCTTTAGCCAGCGGGTGGTTGGTGAGTGGAACAGACTTCCATCCCTTGTCGTGGAAGTTGATAGCCTAAATAAGTTTAAGGCTCAGCTGGACAGGTATTTCGAACGAACAGAGGGGTGAAGTGGAAGTGGTTATTTTTATTTATTTATGTTACTTTTTTTTTTTTTTTTTTTTTTTTTTTTTTGGCTGATGCTGCATAAGCTTGCTTTCTTGCATCAAATGCCTCTACTAATGCTAATGCTAATGCTAAAATATTTACGTTTCAGTAACGAGTGTTATCTGTGAAATCCCTCTATATAACTTTCGTATCAAGTTATGTATTAATTATTTGTTTTTACTAATTATTTATGTTACGTAACCTAAGTGGTTATATGTATAATTAATTATGTTAAATAAAATTAATTATATTACGTTTGTAATCTAAGTCGTTATATGTATTTATTTAAACGTACAATTTAACTGCTAACGAAGTTCAACTAACGCTATCTAGTACGGTATATCGTATCACAAAGGCGGGAAAATTACGAACGGTTAGCGGAGTTGAAACACGTGGAAACCTTTACCGATACTTTTATGCAATTACAAGGCCGAGTAAAGAATAAATACACCAAATTAATCAGAAAATCACAAAATAATGTTATACTACTAAATTTAAATCAAAAGTTTTAGAAAAACAATAATTTCAAATCAATAAATAAGAAAAATCCACTTAGCGGCTTTGAAAACGACCGTCTCTAGTAGCCTCGTCAGCAGACTCTTCTGCTGACGAGAAACTTAGAAGAAAGTGGAGGAGAAATTGTTCAAGATAAAGATAAAAAAGGCACCCAGGGTGGATGGGATCTATCCAGTTATATTAAAGGAGGCAGCAAAGGAAGTAAGCAAACCTTTAGCCATAATTATGAGAGCTTCCTTGGACTCAGGGGAGGTAACCATGGACTGGAGATGTGCAAATGTGACCCAAATTCACAAAGGAGGAACAAAGGGCGACACAAGTAATTATAGACCTGTTAGTTTAACTTCTGTTCCAGGAAAATTAATGGAGGTACTGGTTAAAGAAGCACTGCAGGATCATTTAGACAAGACTTCAGTTATAGCTCGGACACATCATGGTTTTGTTAAGGGAAAGTCTTGCCTGACCACTTTGATTGGATACTATGATGTGGTCACAAAAGAACTGGATGCAGGGAATAGCTTTGATATTATATACTTGGATCTTAGAAAAGCTTTTGATACTGTTGCACATGAAAGACTGTTGCACAAATTGGAGCAGTGTGGCATTGGAGGCAAATTGCTGCTATGGATAAAGGGATGGTTGGGGGGGGAGAAGACAGAGTGGTAATCAATGGACACTGCTCATTGTGGACTTGTGTTATTAGTAAAGTCCCTCAGGGTTCAGTGTTGGGTCAATTGTTGTTTTCTGTATTTATAAATGATATTGATGATGGTATATCAAGCTTAGTGTCCAAGTTTGCAGACGATACAAAGGTTGGCAGAGTTGTTAAGGATACTACTGATGCTATGCTGCTGAAACAGGATCTGGAAAGGTTGAGCAGATGGACTGAGAGGTGGCAAATGAAGTTTAACATTGACAAATGTAAAATACTACATATGGAAAACAGCAACCCCAGAGCAACATATCAACTCTGTGGTACTACACTGTCAGTGGTAAAGAATGAAAAGGACCTGGGGGTAATTGTGCAGGCAGATATGAAGTTCTGTGAGCAGTGCAGATGGGCTGCAAGAGTAGCTCATGGTGTCTTGTCAATGATATACAGGAAGTTTTCTAGGAGGGATAAGGAGCTGATTATCCCCTTGTATAAGGCGATGGTCAGGCCACACCTTAAGTACTGTATACAGGGCTGGAAACCTCTTTTTAAGAAGGATGTAGAGCTGTTGGAGTACAGAGAAGGACAACAAGATTAGTGAATGGAACAAAGGGTTAGCATTAGAGGGATACGATGCAAGAAATCAAGCTTATGTAGCAACAGCCAAAAAAAAAGAAAAACCCACCTATTTCATCCCTCTCTTCATTCCAAATGCCTGTCCAGCTCAGCCTAAAATTTATTTAGGCTATTAGCTTCCACAACAAAAGATGGAAGCCTGTTCCACCAATCAACTACTTGCTGGCTAAAGGCAAATTTCTGCACATCTATTCTACAACTATCTTTCCTCTATTTGAAGCTGTGCCCCTCCGGTCTTAGTTTGAGAAAGACGAAGAATGCCATCAGCATTCAGCTTGCTGAACCCATTCAAGGCCTTATACACCTCATTCAGATCACCTTGCAGGTGCCTACTTTCCAGGTGCTGCAATTTGCAGAACTTTAGCCTTTCTTGGTAAGAGCACCCCCTTTATTCCCCTTGCCAATCTTGTTGCCCTTCTTTGTACTCGTTCTAGTAACTCTACATCCTTCCTAAAATGAGGCCTCCAGACCTGTATATAGTACTCTAGGTATGGCCTGACCATTGCCTTGTATAACAGGATTATCACTTCCCTGTCCCTGCTAGCAAAATTCCTATATATCATTGACAAGACTCTGTGACCTGTCCTGGCAACCCATCTGCACTGTTCAGCGAACTTCATATTTGGCTGCACAATTACCCCCAGGTCTTTTTCACTTTCCACTTCCCTGAGTGTAGTACCACCTAGTTGGCACGTTTCTCTTCGGTTTTTGCTACCCATATGCAGTACTTTGCATTTGTGAATGTTAAACTCTAGTTGCCACTTCTCAGCCTATTTTCCCAACTTATCTAGATCCAGTTGGAGTAGCATACTGTCGTTAAAAACCCTGCCAACCTTTGTATCATCTGCAAACTTGGACATTAAATCTGATATACCTTCATCAATATCATTGATAAATATATCAAAACAACGATGGGACCAACACCGAACCCTGGGGAACTCCACTAATAACATTTGTCTCCCACTCAACCATCCCTTTATCCATTGTAGCAGCTTACCCTTGATGTCATACCTCTACAATTTGTACAGCAATCTTCCATGTGCAACAGTATCAAAAGCTTTCCTGAAATCCAAGAATATAATATCAAAATTATTTTTGACATTCAGTTCCTTTGTGACCACATCATAGTAACCAATCAAATTGGTCAGACAAGACCTCCCTTTAATAAACCCACGCTGTGTCTTAACTGTTACTGCAGTCTTGTCTAGATGATCCTGCAATGCTTCTTTAACCAGTGATTCCATTATTTTTCATGGAACACAAGCTAAACTAACAGGTCTGTAGTTACTTGTATCACCTTTTGAACCTCCTTTATGAATTCTTGATACGTTTGCACACCTGTAGTCCATGTGGACCTCCCCTGAGTCCAAGGAAGCTCTCATAATTATGGTCAAGGGCCTGCTTTCTTCCTTTGCTGACTCCTTTAATATAACTGGATAGACCCCAGGTGCCTTCCTTATGTTTAACTTCAAAAATTTCTCCTCCACTTGGCTCTCAGTTATTACAAATTCACTTAGCTCTCTGTTATCATTTGATAAACTTCTGCCACTCCCCTTCATTGAATAATTCCTGATGTGTGAATGTAGATACAAAATACTCATTCAGTTTATCAGCTGCCTGAGCATGATCATCAATTGTTAACCCATCTATCTTAAGTGGTCCAATCTAATTCATCCCTTTCCTTCTATAGTTTACATAAGTAAAGAACTCCTTATTGTTTTTCTTTGCATCCTTTGCCAAAGATTTCTCAAAATCTGCCTTCATCTGCGTAACCTCCTTTGTGACTTTATTACAGCTGCTCTTATGAAGAAAGTCTTAAGTTTTGCAGATTGCAGTGTTTCGAGACTAGGCACCTGCGAGGTGATCTGATTGAAGTGTATAAAGCCTTGAATGGTTTGAGCATGCTCAGTGCTGATGGGATTCTTCCTCTTGCTCAGAATAATCACCTGAGTGGGCATAAATTCAAATTTAGGAATGACGGTTGTAGGATATATGTGCGGAAATTTGCCTTTAGCCAGCAGTTAGTTGATTGGTGGAACAGACTTTCATTTTTTGTTGTGGAAGTTGATAGCCTAAATAAATTTAAGGCTGAGCTGGACAGGTATTTGAAACGAATGGAGGAGTGAAATGGGAGCGTTTTTTTTTTTTTTTTTTTTTTGGCTGATGCTGCATAAGCTTGCTTTCTTGCATTGTATGCCTCTACCAGTGCTATTGTTAATGTTGCACTAGATATGTAAAAGCAAATAATAAATGATAAATATCTAAAAAATTTTAGTAAAAATGAATTAGCATCTTCTTAATGTATTTTAGATGCAATGAACTTATATGCTGTGTTCTCCCTAGAACCTGTCGGATGGGTGCACCACACAGTTAATTTAACTGACCGCCCAACTAAAATTTACACGATTTGTGCAGTACCATATGGTACCGCTCACTGATCTCGATCAATATTAATTTGAACATAGTATGCGATTGAGGTCAGTGCAACAGGAGCATATAATGTTAAATTATGCAATTAATTTTTGCTCTGGATCACTTAAGTCACATTTATAAATAACAGAAAATTTTATAATATTGCAAAGTCTACATACTTCACAATATTATAAAATTTTAATATTTATAATATTGCGAAGTACTTCATAATGCCACCTGGCTCACAAAATGTTCGGGGAAGAACACTGTATATGGATGGATACCTAATGGAGGATTTAAATGGTTAGACTCGTGTAATACAATCATTGATGTAACTCAAATTCCTGATGATTATGATACTAGGTATATTTTAGAAGTAGATTTATAATGTCCTAAAGATTTGCATAACAATTTAGCTTTAGCTACTGAATATGTAAGTATAAATAAAAGATATTCAAAATTAATGACTATTTTATGTAATAAAACAAAGTATGTATTACACCACAGAAACTTGAAGTATTTAGATTTAGGACTAGACCTTATATATATATATATAGTGTTAGAAAGCAAAAAAACCAACTGGTTAAAATCATACATAGATTTTAATACAGATAAAGGAACTAAAGGTAACAATAGATTTGGAAAAGATTTCTACAAATTAATGAATAATTCTGTTAATGGAAAAGACTATGGAAAATGTAATGAAATTAATTGATGTTAAATTATGTTGTGATGGAAGTAAAGTTGAAAAGTTAATAACTAAACTTAATTTTAAGATATGAGATTTATTTAATGAAAATTTATGTGGCATTCATATGAAGAAAACATTAGTAACGTTTTACAGGCCATGTAAAGACAGAGAAAGAGAGTACATCATTTATAATCAGAATTTATCCCCTCCATCATATCATACATCAGAAAAAAATTTGTTACTCTTATATAAAATTTATCAGTTTTTTTTTTTCATTTTTCAGTTTTTTATGACTGAGTTTATGATTGTATGGCTGGTTCTCATTGTACACTATTTATGATAATCCTTGATAATTCTAGGCACTGCTGTATCATATTCAGAGATCAAACGTACTGTGGCTCCTTTGAAGATGACTTCATCCTTTCCTGTGACTGTACCAGCAGCTCAACAGTCATCATCATCATCAGTTGCATCCTGTAGTACATGGCCAAGGTCTTCCCCTGGAATCAGTTTGTCCACACTTTCTCCTCCCAGTTCCACACCAACTCCAGAACTTCCACCAGCTGAGCCCTCTACCTCAGCTTTCTCCAGAAACACACCAAAAGCTACAGCAGGAGCTTCTATACATTATGCAGAACTTGAAGAAATTAGGGAGGAACCTAATTATGCTAATACTGATATTAATACAAATTCTGGTATGTTATTTCAGTTACTGTTTTAAACAACTAGGTTTGTATCATTATTTTTTTTTCTTTTAATTACCATTACATGTGCTAAATTGATCATTTTCAAGAATTACAGTGGTGTTCAGTTAAATTGCACGTCTATGGAATGGGAAAAAGAGGCAGGCGACCGAGTATTGGCATTGCTATTCTCTTTTAGCACCTATTCTCTCTCTCTCTCTAGTACATCATGAACACTGGAGAGGCAAATAGTGTAAAGAAAAAGCAATCCATTGTCACCTGATTTTTTCCAGGTATCTGTACAACTCTTTCTTAAATTTAGTAGTGGAAATAACACAAGGAACAGGCTTACATAGCATCAGCAAAAAAACATACACTACTCACTTAATATGCCCATCCCTTTTAATAATTCTTCCAATCCTGTAAATTTATTCAAGCCACCCACTTCTACAACACCATACAGAAGCTTCTTCCAATAGTTGATTATGTTTAGGCTGAAAGCAAATTTTCATAAATCTTTCCTGATTTAAATTTGAGTATGGAGTGTGCTATTCAAGAAAGAGTAAGGATGCCACTTTCCCTGAAATGGTGAGGGGGAACCTCCCAGTGATGCAGCCGGGCTTCCAGATTAGCATCACTGGGTTTGGTTACTACCGCGTTGGCCAAGATTTTTCTAGCTTTTAGATAGCTATTTTTAAAGTTAATACTTAAAATGTCTGTAGATCTTACCATTCGTAACTTGCCACCATTGTTATACAATGCGGAATAGCGTAACGTAAATCCTGAACTTCATAGCATAAGGTTTAACATAAAACTAAATAGCAAAATATGTAGCACTGTATTAGAAATCTATTAGATAAGTATAGTATTATCAATTAAGCAGTAAAATTTATTAATCTTATTAAATTTCATTGTTAATTAAATTATACTCAAATGGAATAATGACCCAGACTAGAGCAGCAAAGCAACGAGCACAAAGTAGCAGTAGTACTGTGGCTCATGGGAGAACCAAAGGAGGTTATTCTCTAACGCATCACAGTCTAAAAAATATGTGCGAAATGTGAAATGTTTGCAGACCTGTCTAGAACAGGACGTGATCTAGCCAAGGAGGATCTCTTTGTGTGTGCGCTAGGTGCAATTTATTTGAATAATTTTGCAAAACCGAGAGTAGAGCTATTGGGGAAAAGTCGTTGATAGAGTTACAACAGTTTCCCTTTGGAACATGGATGATTATTGCTTTTTTGATGAATTGAGAAGGGAATTTACCAGATTGAAAGGAGAGATTGAATATATACTTCAGTGGCGTAAGAATTGAACTAAGGACCATTTTCAAAAATTATGTGAAATGTGTGCAGACCTTTCTGGAACAGGACATGATCTAGCCAAGGAGGATGTCTTTATATGTGCTAGGTGCAGAGAATGTCAAAAAATTAAGCACCAGCTCAGCATTCTAATGGGCATCTATGAGAGTTTGAAGAGTCAGGTAGATGCCCTTGAAGGAATTGTTGTTGTTGTTGTTATTTGGTTTTTAGGAGCATTAGCAACTAAGGCCATATTGCTCCGGGGATATGCGGTGGTCATTCCCTGACCTTTCCGTATTTGGTGGTGACGGGCTCGAACCCCGGTCTAATCAAGAAGCGTGTGCTACGCACTGCTGCTCCTGCCCACCTGGCTACAGAGGTGCCTTGAAGGAATTAAAATGATGGGCCCATCAGGCTCTCAGCTGCTCAACTCAATGTTAGAGCTCACTCTTGTGCGCCAGACAACACAGCATCAATCTTCAGGGCAGAATGCGCTGATCCCACAGGAACTAGTTATTGTCGATGACTCAATTGTCATTGAAATGGGAAATATATTATGCAAAAAGGATAGGTGGAATAGGACCAGAGTATGTCTGCCGGAGGCAAAAGTTGATGACATTGTACAGCAGATATCATTGTTGTACCCATTGGCACTAATGACAATAAGAGTAGGAGATGTGGGATATGTGCGGACTTAACAAGTACAGGGCAATGTTAAAAAAAAGTCGCGAGTTAAATTTTTAAATTGAAAGTGTTTGCAATTTTGCTGAGAGGTGATATAAAGGAGTACATGATGAAAGCCTTGTCAGCGAGTTTGGCCCTGGAGAGATTGTTCAAGGCTCGGGGGTAGAATTTTTTTCTCAGCATGGTCTATGCTTGCTAACAGGAGAGATTGCTTCCACAGGAATGTGATACACTTAAATAGAAAGGGTAGAAAAATATTTCCGGATGCTATCGAGGCAATTTAGGTGGTTCAGAAAACTGCTGGCATGGGGGGGGGATACACAGACTAATAGCTTAACAATAGCCACAGGCAGAGGTGAAAGTAATTCTTGCACTGCTTCTATTGGAATAAGCAGTATCCTTGAAAGAAAGGTTCTGGAAATTTCAAGGACTGCTGAGAGTCATCATGAAACAAGTAAATACATGGGCTGCATTAGGGGTAACTAAGAGTAAGAATAAGTGCATGTACCAATGCTAGTAGTACAGTAAATAAATTTGATGAATTTGAAGTGTTGGTGGACATCAAATAAGGACATTGTTGGGATATCAGAGACATGGTCTCACTCAGATTTTAGGGATGCAGAATTTGAATATGAGGAGTACAACTTGTACAGAAAGGACAAAAATGTCAAAATGTGTTTATGTTTTATGGCAACCTTTGGGGTTCCCCCTATTAGCTGCTGTAGCATCTGTATGAGGCACACGGGTGTGTGTGTGTGTGTTTTTCTGTTGAGTGTTGTTTGCCAGCTCCAGGCATCTTCACGCAGGCATAGAACAAGTTGGTGGGTTGTTTTGGGTTTTATTGGCGCATCAGTGACTAAGGCTATGATGCACCAGAACCAGATAGAACAAGTTTGTTCACTGCCTCCTGTCCCTAGCTATGAAGAGGCATGCCAGGTGTACAGAGTGCACTGACGGTACACCCAGGACCCAGGAAGAGGCTCCTCCCGTTGAGCCTCCAAAAACAAAAATCTTTAGAAAGGACAGATAGGATAGGACAGATGTCAGGAGCAGTTATGCTCTTAGTTAAAAAAGTGCATAAAATCAGAGGCAGTGTGTCCAAATGAAATGGGTGGCTAATGCAATGTTGAATCAGTTTGGTGTGACATAAGCACTGGGAAAGCAAAAATGAGATGAGGAGTATGTTATAGGCCTAATGTCACATGAATGTTATAGGCCTAATGTTATAGGCCTAATGTCATAATGAGACTCATGGCAGAGAAGAAAATGCATGGGATACATGTAAATTATCAAGATACACACATAGGTCCTTGAGGTTGTCACAGACATTCTCTCAGATATGCCAGACAAGCTGTACTTGCTACCTGCGAGTCTAAAACGCTGATGGAACTGATATTCGGGTGACACTCAAGTCAAGTGGACCCAATTTCAGCGAAGTCCGGACGGTCTGTGACAGCCAAATCTTCTGCTTGCACCTTCACGATGGTGGGACTGTTAGTAATCCTGGGTATAACCTCCCTGCACAAGTACATGGTGGGTGACCACCCAGGTGTGAACCAACGTAAGCAGGGGTCGAAGTGTGGCGCCCACACCACATGGAGGAACGCCGCCCCTCTATGTTACCAGGCAGTACTAGGTGGTAGATGACTCTCATCAACCGGTGAAATACCACCACTTTGCTTATTGGAGGCTTGAAGTGGTGGAACCCATGTTTAGTCTCTAGAGCTAAGTTCCAGTCAACCCTTCCCTATCTCTTCCATCATGCAGTATGATTGATGACTTTTGAGGTTTGATGAACGTCGTGGCGAGATCCAATATTCCTTACATTTCGAGGGTACAGCTCTAAAACGGTGTTCGCAGGCCGGCTGCTAGTTAGTACACCGGACCGAACCTACTGGTACTCTCTAGGAGGCTTCTGGATCAGCTAGTGTATAATCTTGCTACCTCTACTCTGCCAGATAGTGACTGGAGGGAGTCCGAGTAGTGTGTATGCGGGGAGCATTGTCGAGGCCACATTATGTCAAGGATCTGGGTATATTCTTACCATGTGTACGCCATATCCAAAAATTTCATTACTTCATACAGCTTGTCCCACCCACTTTTTCTTACTATTGAATATACCATGAATTATCAAACTAATAGAGCAAGCTTATCTGCGAAAAGATCTAAACCTCCCAAGGACTTCCTAATTCATTTCACAAATATACGTGGTCTCAATTCTAATCTCAATGATGTCCCTTTCCACTTGCAGTCTGCCAAACCCCATGTACTTTTTCTGAAGAAATCTCAGTTATCTCAGAATTTCAGTTATCGGTTGATTCAACTACTGTTCATCTCAGATGCCCAAGTACCACCTCAAAGGTGGTACTTGTGCATATGTCCATTCTGATATTCCCTGTCAGAGACTTGGCAATTTGGAATCTCCTCTCTTTGATCTTCTCTGGCTTAAAATCTCTCTACCTCATTGTGTCAAATTCATCTGTTGCCTCTACCGTTCTCCCAACTCCACTAATCACTTGGAGCTCTTTGACTTCCTCTCATTGCAACTTGACTTTCTCCAGTCCAACTTTCCTAACAGTTAGGTAATTTTCCTTGGTGATTTTAATGTTCACAACTCCAGCTGGCTTCCGTTTTCTAGTCACACCGACCCAGCAGGTCGAGATGCTGAGGCTTTTGCAATTACTAATGACCTAGCACAGATTGTTCATTTACCTACAAGAATACCGGACAATCCTAATCATACAGCCAATATGCTTGATCTTTTTCTCACAAACAACCCTTCTAAGTACATGGTCGAAGTGAGAGGTTCTTTAGGCACTTCAGATCACGACTTGGTGATTGTCTCTTCTCCAATGGAACCTTTATCTCATGGCTATTCCCAACCTCGTGTTGTTTGGCATTACAAGAATGCAAAATGGGATGACCTGCGAGACTTCTTTTCTTCTTTTCCTTGGTCGGATTACGGTTTCAAAAGTTCTGATGTCAACGTTTGCTCAGATCGTGTCAGTGAAATTATTCTTGTAGGAATGGAATCCTTTATCCCACACTCCACTTTAAAATCTCGTCCTTTATCTAAACCTTGGTTTTCCAATAAATGTGCTAAGGCTGTCCAAGAGAAGAATGTTGCATATCGTAATTGGCTTGTTTCTAATTCTTCAGTTTCATTTTCTGCCTACACCAAAGCTCGCAAAAATTGTAAAGCAGTTATTAATCAGTCCAACCTAGAGTTTGAACAGGCTAAGAGTAGAAAACTTGCTTCTTGCCCTAATGGTAGCCGAGCATTCTGGTCTCTTGCCAAAGCTATTGGCCGCAACTTTTGCCCATCTCTGCTCCCACCTCTCTCCAAACCAGATGGTTCTGTTGTCATTTCAGCCAAAGATAAAGCTGACCTGCTAGCATCCCATTTTTCTTCCAGCTCATGTATTAATTGATCTTGGTAAAACACCTCCCACCATTCCCAACACGCTCCATTCAATGACTACTGTGGTCTTCCGTCAAAAGACTATCAGAAGGATTTTGATGAATCTTGATGCTAAGAAAGCTCCAGGTCCTGATGGTATTTCTCCACTTGTTCTCAAAACCTGTGCTCCTGAACTTACGCCTATTCTTTGCCGCCTTTTTTCACTTTCTTATTCCAAAGCTGTTTTTCCTTCTGCTTGGAAATTTGCTCATATCCAGCCAGTTCCTAAAAAGGGTGACAAATCCCTCCCATCCAGTTATCGTCCCATTGCAATTACTTCTACTCTTCTAAAGTAATGGAGAAATCAATTAACCGCCAACTCTTTAAACTACCTAGAAACCTTCAGTCTGATTAACGATATGGATTCCGTCAGTGTCGATCCACTGGTGATATTCTGGCTTATGTTACCCATTTATGGACTAATTCAATGGAAAGGTTCGATGAAACACAAGTAGTTGCTCTTGACATCTCAAAGGCTTTTGATCGTGTTTGGCATAAAGGTCTTCTAAACAAGCTTCCATCTTATGGTTTACCAACTGTTTTTAGTAATTGGTTATCCAGTTTTCTCTCTGATCGCTCACTGAGGGTGATGGTAGATGGCTCTCTGTCTTCTAACTTCTCCACTAATGCCTGTGTCCCCCAAGGTTCAGTTCTTTTCCCCACTCTTTTCCTCTTGTATATCAATGACCTTCTTCCATTGACTGGAAATCCTATCCATAGTTTTGCTGATGATAGCACATTGCATTCAACTTTCCATTTTGAGAAACCTGCTCAATCAGCTTCAACTTCTCGAAAATCTGCTACCAATTCCTTAAATGCCGATCTTCAGGTAATTCTCCAGTGGGGCAAAGACGACTTAGTCGATTTCAACCCTTCTAAAACTCAGTCTTGTCTTATATCTCGCAAAAAGGATTCTTCTGCTCCTATACTTATCTTTAGTGACACTCCGATTTCTAGGCAAAAGGATATATCTCTTTTGGGGATTACCCTAACTTCTAATTTCTCTCTCTCTTGGCACAAGCACATTACAAATATTGCTTCCTCTGCAACTAAAAAACTTGGTTTTCTCTTTCGCTCTCGGCGTTACTTTTCTTCCAAACAGCTGCTCACTCTGTATAAATCGCAAATCCGCCCTGCAATGGAATATTGTTCCCACATCTGGGGTGGTGCCCCCGAAACCTCTCTCAGGCTTCTTGATTCCATTCAGAAGAGGGCAGTTAGGTTAATTAATGATTCATCTCTAACAGAGTCTCTCCACTCGCTGTCTCATAGACATGCTGTTTCTGCTGCATGCCTCTTCTACAGATTCTTCTTCTACAGTTCTTCTGAATTGGCTTCTATAATTCCCGCTCTCTCTCTTTCAAAATAGTCTGAACATGTGCCGCCACCAGTCAACATCCATTTACTGTCCAACTTCAAACCCACAGAACCAACTTTTCATCTTCCTCATTTATTCATTCAACTGCTGTTTTCTGGAACAACCTTCCTTCATACGTATTTCCTGAAAATTACAATCTACAGAAGTTCAAATCCAATGTCAACAAATATCTTGTTTCGTCTTCTCAACCTCCAACCCAAGCACGGTACTAAGTACTATAGGTTCTAATACCTCTCGTGTTTGGGGTTCACATAAAAAAAAAAAAAAGAAAAAAAAAAGCCAATGATAGATATAAACTAGTCTGAAATCAACTCTAAAAGGAGGTTATGCCGGCTAGGACATACGAGAGGGTATCAAAATGTTTGTACCCTTACCTAGAAATAATAGCCCTAGAAAGGTGAAACTTCACAGGAACTTTAATCCTTTTCTATGTACTCTCCATGTATAGTAACACATTTCTCCCATCTATGGGTCAGTTGTTTAATGCCTTGATCATAGAAATCCGTACTTTTTGCCTGAAATCAATCTTCCATTTCATTAATGACTTCCTGAGACGAATTAGTGGTGTCCACCAATAGTTTCTACATTTTTCGAAACAAGAAGAAGCCTGATGGTGCTAGTTCAAGAGAATAGGGTGAATGCTGCAATAGTTCGAACCCACACTGGGCAACAAAGTTGGTGGTGGCAATGGCCGTGTGAGCCAGTGCAATTTCTTACAGAAGATGGATACCTTTGGTTAACATTCCACCCGTTTTCACCTTCAAAACATCGCTTAACTTTTTCAAAAGATTTCTGTAGTATTTTCCGGTAAGTGTGGAACCACAAGGTAGGTAATCTGTCATAACCCCTTTTCTATTCCAAAACATGGACAACATTACTTTCTTTGTAGATGGAGTGGTCTTTGCCTTTTTAGGAGGTGTGCTTCCACTGCTTTGACATGTCTTTAAACTCTGGATCACCCTGCACACCCAGCATTCATCATTTGTCACAAACATAAAAAAAAAAAGCAGCATGTATACCCTGTACACACGAAAGATGTTTTATTTTATGTGAAAACATCTATAGTGGCACTAGAGTAAAACTGTTTAAATATTTGAACAGTTTGATCGAAACTTACTTACTTATTCTACTTAGAAAGTTGATGTTGATCAAAATCTTGTGAATCCGATTTTATTAAAGTCTGCATTTTATTCTTGCATAATATCACTACCTGCTGCTTATTCTACCGAATCAAAGTTAGTGACTGATTTGGTGTCATTTAGGAAGTGACATTATTTCCATATCTTAGTATGAACTTACTAAGTTCATACTTGAATCAACTACTTACTCTACCAAATCATCGTTAGCACCATTTAGGAAGTGACATCAGTTGTGTCATTTCCATAAAAAAATTTCTTTACCAGTCGATTTTACTCTAGTGCCACCATAGATGTTTTCACATCAGAAGTTCTCAACATCCACATTACACAAATACAACAGTTGGCTAGAATGTTGCATTCAACATTGCTTCTGCAAAGGCATCAGCAATCTTGGAACCCATCGTGCAGAGACCTTAGACATGTGTAGGTGGTCATGTAAAATGACCATCTACGCAGACACATAACTAATTCCCACTGCATTTGCAATACAATGAATTGTCACACATCTGCCACTCAGCACCAGCTGCTCAAACTTTGCAACCATCTCACCGTCTGTGGATGGCCTTCCTTCTTGTGGCTTGTCAAAGAAACTTGTATGACTGCATGGGAACTTCCATTTCCACTTTTTTACAATGTCAGAGGATGGACAATTCTGCTCATACACAGCATTCATTTCTTCGTCAATTTCCTGAGCTTTCTTTCCCTGCAAATGCAGGAACTTGATCACTGCTCCATACTTCACTGTGTCAACCATAGCGTCCTTCCTCAGATTCTGGGCTCTATCTCTGGTGTACAATCACCTATAGGAATGAAATTTCACATTTTAGTTATTGAATATGTAGACAACCTATATTAAAAATGGCATCTGTCTACTGATGTTTTATCTAGTTCTGGGTACGAACTTTCTGATACCCCCTTGTATTATAAGAAATCTTTGGCAAATGATGCAAACATAAGGGGATAAGGGGATGAATCACATTGGTCCACGATATCATGGTTCAACTGTTGATGATCCTGCTCATGGTTGCTCACAAACTGAATGAGTATTTTGCATCTACATGAGGAATTCTTTAGGGAATCTGGAAGTTTATCGGACTCTAACAGGGAGATAAATGATTTTTTAATGTCTGAGAGGAATTCGGAACAGAAATTTTTGAAACCAAACATAAGAAAGGCACCTGGGGTAGATGGGATCTTTCCAGTTATATTGAGGGAGGCAGCAAAGGAGGTAAGCAAACCTTTAGACATAATTATGAGAGTATTTTTGGATTCAGGGGAGGTCCTTGTGGACTGGAGATGCCTGAATGTATCCATAAATCACAAAGTGATATCAAAGGGTGACATGAGTAATTACAGACTTGTTAGCTTAACTTTTGTTCCAAGGAAAATAATGGAGTCACTTGTTAAAGAAATGATGTAGAATCATCTAAACAAGACTGCAGTTATACTTCAGACAGAGCATGGATTTATTAAAGGGAAAGAGACAAGAGTTTTTTTACTCTTGTCTTACCAATTTGATTGAATAAAACTATGCAGTCACAAAGGAACGGCACCTCCGTAGCAAGGTGGGAAGGAGCAGCAGTGTGTAGCACATGCTTCTTGATTAGAACAGGGTTCGAGCCCGTCACCACCAAATACGGAGGATGTGGAAAGGTCAGGGAATGACCACCGCATATCCCGGAGCAATATTGCCTTAGTTGCTAATGCTCCTAAAAACCAAATAACAAACAAACAAACACAAAGGAACTGGATGCAAAAAATAATTTGGTTTAATATACTTGGATTTCAGGAAAGTTTTTGATATTGTTGCACATAGACTGTTGTACACATTAGAGCAGTGTTGACATTAAAGACAAGTTAATGGGAGAAGACAAGACAGAGAGTGGTAATCAATGGACACTGCTCTTTGTGGACTAAAGTGGAGTTTTCCAGGGTTTTTGGCATTAGCCCATTGTTGTTTTCCCACATTTATCAGTGATATTGATGAAGGCATATCAGGCTTTTTTTTTTTTTTTTTTATGTAAACCCCAAACACGAGAGGTATTAGAACCTATAGTACTTAGTACCGTGCTTGGGTTGGAGGTTGAGAAGACGAAAGAAGATATTTGTTGACATTGGTCTTGAACTTCTGTAGACTGTAATTTTCAGGAAATACGTATGAAGGAAGGTTGTTCCAGATAACGGCAGTTGAATGAATAGTAGTAGTAGTAGTAGTGGCATGTGATGAAAGAAAGCAAGTGTATGAGCTTATGCAGCATCAGCCAAAAAAAAAAATCACACCATTCCCTCCAAATGCCTGTCCAGTTCCTCCTTAAATTTATTTAACCTATCAACTTCCACAATGACAGATGGAAGTTTGTTCCAGCAATTAACCACCCGCTGGCTAAAGACAAATTTCTGCACATCTGTCTTTTCTTAATTTGAATTTATGCCCCCCCTAGGTTCATAATCTGAACCAAGTGGAAGGATCCCATCAGAATTCAGCGTGCTCAAGTTCAAGGCCTTATTCACCTCAATCAGATCACTTCGCAGGTGCTAGTCTCCAGCCACTGCAATTTGCAGAACTTAAGCCTCTCTTGGTAAGAGGATCCCTTCATTCCCCTCACCAATCTTGTTGCCCTTCTCTGTACATGCTCAAGCAAATCTACATCCTTCCTAAAATGAGGCCTCCAGACCTGTATGCAGTACTCAAGGCATGGCCTGACCATTGCCTTATACAGAGGGACAATCACCTCCTTTTCCCTGCTAGCAAAATTCCTATATTGACAAAACCCCATGACCTGCCCTGGCAGCCTGTCTGCATTACTCAGAAAACTTCATATCTGACTACACAATTACTCCCAGGTCTTTTTCAATTTCAACCACCTTAAGTGTAGTACCACACAGTTGGTACATATCTCTGGGGTTACTTCTACCCATATGCAGTACTTTGCATTTGTCAATGTTAAACTTCAGTTGCCACTTCTCAGCCCATATTCCAAAATTTTCTAGATCCTGTTGCAGTAGCACCTGGGGTGGAGTAGTTTACCTGTTGATGAAGAATAACAGTGAAGAAAATTATAAACGTTTGTTTCTAGATATGAATGACTTTGCCGGAGAAAATGAAATTGAATTCAGATCACAGGCCATATTAACTGACCTGGAATTAGCTACAATAAATGCTTCCAAAGGTGAGTTCCCTAATGTGTCTAAAGAGGTCTGTTTTTTTCCACCTGGGACAATGTGTTTGGAGAAAAATTCAAGCAAGTGGACTGGCATTTTAGTATGGCACCGATGAAGAATTTAGTCTGCTGCTTCAACATTTGTGTGCCTTGACATCTATTCCTTCTGATGAAGTACCACAAGCATTTAATGTTCTGAAGCCACATTTATCGAGGGAAGCTAGTGATATGGTACTGCAATATACATGTTCCATGTGTTCAAATAAAATTTTAATGTTTTCAGTGGCAATTTTGATGACATGAAAAACATTTTTTATTGCAAACAGTTTCTCAGATTTGGACTTTAACTTTGTTTTTTAAAATACAATTGATATGTTGGGATTTTCGGCTGTCTGGATTTTGCCCATCGGGAATCTGGCTGTTGGGATTTTGGGCAGCACTGCAAACAGCTATACAGGGAAATAGAGGGAGCAGAAAATCAGAATGTCTCTTAATGGGGGTTTTAACTTTCCAGACGCTGACTGGAATTTGTGGGTTGTTCACTCTCACACTAACAAGACTTTTGTGGATTTCTTAGATTACTGTTCTGTACAGCAGCATGTTAGAGAGGCAACAAGAGGAAGCAATACTATTTATTTGGTTATTAGCAGTGATTCTTTATGTGTGGCACTGATCTCAGTATACTAATATGGAATTTTATTAAAGATATAACTACTGTCGAGGGATAAAGGATTTTGCTTTCATAAGTGTGACGACAGAGGTCTAAGACAGTTTTTAAATCGTATGCAGTGGGACCAACTGATGACGTTACTAATGGTAAATTCTAAATGGGAAATATTCAAGGAAGTAATCAAAGATGCTACTAGGCTTTTCATACCACAAAAAAAGAAATACTATTCAAGGCTTAGACCCAAATGAACATCAGAAGAACTATTAAGATACTTAGAAGAGAAAAAAGTGCATGGCATACATATAAATTATCAGGTGATTCAGAAGCCTATGGTAGATATAAATTGGTTTGTAAGCAAGTCACAAAGGAGGTTAGGCAAGCTAAGGCCAGTTATGAGAAGTATCTGGCAAAGAATGCAAAGAAAAACAGCAAAGATTTCTATGCTTATATTAACAGTAGAACAACTTGAATCATGTTGGGCCACGATGACTATGGGTTAACTCTTGATGACCCTGCTCAGGTTGTGGACAAATTGAATAGTTATTTTGCATCTACATTCATACATGAGGAATTCTTTAGGGAATGGGATGCCAGTCATTTATCAAACTCTAACAAGGAGCTAAATGATGTTGTGATAACTGAAAGGAAAGTGGAGGAGAAATTGTTGAGGATGGACATAAAAAAGGCACCTGGGGCAGATGGAATCTATCTAGTTATATTAAGGGAGGCAGCAAAGAATGTAAGCAAACCCTTAGCCATAATTATGAGAGGGCATCCTTGGATTCAGGGGAGCTCCCTATGAACTGGAGAAGTGTGAATATATTCCTAGTTCATTAAGGGGAATTAAAAGTCAACATAAGTAATTACAGACCTGTTAACTTAAAGCCTGTTCCAGGGAAAATAATGGAATCACTGGTTAAAGGAGTACAGGCAGTTCTCACTGTACGAGTTCCCAGGTTTACGAGTTTTTTTTTTTTTTTTTTTTTCAAAGTATCAAGTATCAACAAAATCGAAAATACGAACATTAATTGCAAAAAATGAATGTTAAACATTCATAAATACAGCATTTCAAACCACGCGCATAGTTATACAATACAGTGTATCACGCTTTATGATATTAATCTGTTACAATCATATCGCAAAAATATCGTAATGTGAACCCAATAACACATTGTTTTTTGATAATTCATTCCATGACCTTGGAAGTTCAAATTTTAACTATATAACTCCCTAAAAGGTCATTTTTATAGTGTAAATCGTATTAGTTACCAATTCAAATCATTAAACGCATTACACTTTCATCGTTATCACATGTTATAAGAACCAATTTTGAACGGCTTTGTGATATTTTTCTAAAGCACATTTCTGGAAGTCACGACCATAAAACAATAAAAACAATTTGCACTTTCCAGTTTATTGGGCTTTTCTGTTTCTGCAAACAATTATAAATGGGTAGTAAACTCGATGTTATTGCATTTGTGAAAATATCGATAACTGGAATTGTGTGGGTTTTTAAGTTATTATGGTGAAATGTGTTTGCCCTTTACTGAAATTTTCAATCGTATAAAAAACATAAATAAATGTTCAAAATCTTCTTTTCATTCCTATATTTATTTATTTTTTTGCTTCGTAAACTTGTTGCTCCATGCAAATCGTGTTAGTTGCAATTTGTGCATTCTGTTAAAAAAATTCTTATGCGTGCTATTGAAATTTATAAAGAAAAGTGAAGATTATCTTGGAAATAAATGTCTCTTGAAGCATTTCTGAAGAAGACGACTCCTTGTGCAACAAACCAACGAGTGCCGAGCCAATAATGAGTGATCAACAAGTGTGCATTTAGTCGATGATGATGATGAAGAATAAACATTCTTTAACATTTGTAAGTCATAAATAATTTCTCTATCATTATAATTTGCTTTATTTTACAGGCTATGTTTTCATTTCTTTGGGTAAATCAATCATTGTTTAAACATTAACTAATTAGCTAGCTAATTTCATTGTTGGTAACGTAACCCATATTTTTAACATTGTCTATGGGAAATAAATTCCCGCTTTACGAGTTTTCGCTTTACGAGCACGCGCTAGGAACTAATTAACTATAAAGTCAAGAACTACCTGTAATGCATGACCATTTAGATGGGCATGCAATTATACTGCATTCACAGCATGGATTTGTCAAGGGGCAGTCTTGTCTAACCAACCTGATAGGTTACTATGATGCAGTGACCACGGGACTGGATGTAAATTTTTGGCGTCATATACTTAGATTTCAGAAGGCTTTTGATACTGTTGCACATAAAAGACTGCTTTACATACTGGAGCAATGTGGCATTAAGGGCACGTAACTGCAGTGGATAAAGGGATGGTGAAGTAGAATACAGGAGTGGTTATCAGTGGGCACTGCTCTTCATGGATTAATGTTATTAGTTGAGTTCCCCAAGATTCAATGTTGGGTCAGTTGTTGTTTTCAGTGATTACACTGTTCAACAAAAAAATTCTTTGAATTTGTTTCCTTTTTTAAAATAAGCAAACTTTACTAATTTTGGGTTGAGAAAAATGAATATGATTTCAGAAATTTTTTTTTAGCTCTAGTTTTTGAGATGCAGTACTTTCACTATTGTCTAAGAATATAGTAATTTCAGTAGTAGTCGGAGTGAAAAGTAATATTAAAACAATCTCATATTTACATTTTCTTGATACAATGTAAATCACAGTTGTTTTTAATTAAAACATAAAAAAACACGAACACAAGAAAACTGCACAGGAACCGAAAGTACTTTCTCAAAATGTGGCCTATTCACAACAGTGCCTTCTTTTTGCTTGTTGCTTGTATTCCACTTCCGGGGCATCTCTTGTTACTGTCCAACAATAGTCAGCAAGCATAGAAGCCTTCCACCTACCCTGATATCTTCTTTCCATTACTAAAATGTCTTGGTGGAATCACTCATCATGCTCATCACTCACTGCATGACAGGTGTCAGAGAAGAAGTCCAGATGAGAGTAAAAAAAGTGGATTTTCAGTGACATGTTGCAGCCTAATTGATAATACTTTTCTAGACGGTTGTACACAGTCTCAAAATATTTTCCAGCTCTTCAGTTTCCCAGGAAGTCATGCACAACACTTTTAAAGGGTTCCCAAGCTGCATTCTCATTACCCTGGAGGACTCACTCAAAGTTTTCATCCTTTAAAAGTTCATGAATTTGCAGACCAAGAAAGATTCCTTCCTTAGCCTTATCATTACTCAACAGTGGAAATTGTCCTCTCAGCTACATATGTCTCCTTCATGTGGACAGCATGGCCTAGAGGAATTGAAGGAAGAGTGTTGTCATTATGGAGCAAAACAACTTTTAAACTTAGCTTTGATGAGTCTATGAATAGCCTCCAGTCCTGTGGGTTGTGCTCCACATTCAAAGCTGTCATCAAACCATTGACATCACAGCAGGCAACAAGGTTGTTTTCATCTTTAAATTATGGAGTCAAAGCATTCTGCTTGCTCCTGTACATGGACACCTTGACATTTGGTTGCAGAAGATTCCACTGTTGGATCAAGGCTCCAACAGTGGATCTCTGTTTTATCTTTTGAGAAGCTCTGCTTTATCTTTTGATAGATCTAGGTGTCAAATTAGATCACTTAGTTCACCGAGTGATTGTGTGGATCACTCGGCAACTCAGGTTTAGGCACAAAATCAGGAACCTGTGGTGTTGAAGGCCCAGGTTGATCATCATTCCTCAGTGTCTCCATCTTTATCAAGACTCCAAAGTGTACTCTTCTGGAGGTACAGGCAGACCATCCCCATGTGCCACTGGTTGGATAGCTGATGGGATGTTGGGGTATTCCACAATCCACTTCCTTTTTTTGACATGCCATGCTGAAGAGGAGGCACCATGCAGAAATAACAGTCATTTACATGATTTGAAGGCTCCCTCCAAATCATTGGAATGGCAAAAGGCTTTGAGCGTCCTTGGTTATTCAACCATCCATGGAGATTTACAGCACATGTGTTGCAGCAAATATGAGCTGCCGAGGGTTTTTCTTTATTCCCTGCCTTACAGCCAAAATAATGATAGTAGGCTGTCTTCACAAGTGGAGTCAATTAGCTTTTCTGAGTGGAAAATGTCACATCACCACACACATAACAAAAATTGTCAACACTGTTAACACATTTACATGGCATCCTGGCTTTTTACGTAATTTTTGTCCGTAAACCTGAAAGGAAAAAAAAAGAAATGAACATCTCTCATAACATCATTTGCAAGGTAAATGATACACAGAAATACAAATACAGGTAGTTCTATACTTCATGAGTTAATTCGTTCCTAGCGCACGCTTGTAAAGCGGGAATTTATTTCCCATAGACATATGGTTAAAAATAGGGGTTACGTTCTCAACAATGAAATTAGTTAGCTAATTAGTTTGTTTAAACAATGATTGATTTATCGAAAGAAATGAAAACGTAGCCTGTAAAATCAAGCAAATTATAATAACAGAGAATTATTTACGACTTACAAATGTTAAAGAATGTTTATTCTTCATTATCATCGACTAAATGCACACTCGTTGAGCACTAGTTGGTTTGTTGCACAAGGAGTTGTCGTCTTCTTCAGAAATGCTTCAAGAGGCGTTTGTTTCCAAGATAATCTTCTCTTTTAATTATAAATTTCATGATTGCATGCATAAGCATTTTTTAATGGGACACACAAATTGCAACTAATACGATTCGCGTGGAGTAACTAGTTTACGAAGCTTAAAAAAAGGAATGAAGAGAAGATTCTGAAATTTTATTTATGTGTTTTATACGATAGAATATTTCAGTAAAGGGGAAACACATTTCACCATAATAACGTAAAAAACCACACAATTCCAGCTATTGGTATTTTCGCAAATGCAAGAAGATCGAGTTTACTACCCATTTATAATATATTTCACTAACAGAAAAGCCCAATAAACCAGAAAGTGCAAATTGTTTTTATTGTTTTATGGTTGTGACCTCCAGAAATGTGCTTTAGAAAAATATCACAAAGGCGTTTAAAATTGATTCTTATAATGGGACATATAATAACAATGAAAGTGTAGTGCATTTTAATGATTTGAATTGGTAACTAATACAATTTACAAACCACACTCATGACCTTTTATATGGCCTTAAGGTCACACACGTGACCTTAAAAATGACATTTTAGAGAGATAAATAGCTTAGTTATACAGCGAAAATTTCAACCTCCGAAATCTTGAAACGAATTACCAAAAAACAATGTGTTATTGAGTTCACATTACAATATTTTAACGATACGATGGTGTCTCTGGAACTGATTAATATCATAAAGCGGGGTACACTGTATTTATGAATGTTTAACATTCGTTTTTTTGAAATTAATGTTCATATTTTCGATTTTGTTGATACTTGATACTTGGGGGGGGGGACTCGTAAAGCGAGAACTGCCTGTACACAGAAATGCAAAAAAAATGGCATATCGGTTCCTGTTTCACCAACCTATCTATCCTCTAGACTCCAAAATTCCCTAGTATTCACCAATATTCCCCTAAATCATAAGAGGAGCTATATCGTGGAACAAGTAGCCAACTAAGAGTTTTAAATGTTATATTCATTTTTCTCATGCTGAAATTAAGAAGAATGACTATTTTTAAGCTAGTAACATTTTTGGTGTTGACCAGTGTAATGATGAAGTTATATCAGGTTTAATGTCTAAGTTTGCAGATGATACAAAGATTGGCATGGTGCTTAATGACAGTCACAGTGAGCTAATGCAACAAGAATGTTTAGCTCACAGTCACAGTGAGTTAATGCAACAACAATGGGCTGAGAAATGGCAGTTGAAGTTTAATATTGACAAATGTAAAGTACTGCATGTGGGTAACCGCAGAGAAACAGCAACTATGTAGTACTACATGCAGGGTAGTGGAGAATAAAAAAGATCTGAGGGTAATTGTGCAGTCAGACTTGAAATTCTCTGAGCAGTGCAATCATGCTGCCAAGATAGCTCATGGGGTATTGTCAATGATATTACAGAAACTTTGCTAGCAGGGATAAGGAGGTGATTATCCCTTGATATAAGGTTATGGTTAGACCACATATTAAGTACTATGTACAGGTCTGGAGGCTTCACTTTAGGAAGGATGATGTAGATCTGCTGTAATGGGAAAAGAGAAGGACAACCAGATTGGTGAAAGGAACAAAAGGGTGCTATTACCAAGAAAGGCTTCAATTCTGCAAATTTCAGTGTCTTGAGACCAGGCAGCTGTGGGGAGATCTGATTGAGGTTTTTATACCTTTGAATGGATTGAATGGATTGATTGCTGAGATTACACATGAGGAGGCATAAATTCAAGTCGAATTCAAGTTGCCTTCAGCCAGCTGGTGATTGATTGTTTGAATGCTCTTCCAACTGTTGTTGTGGAAATGGATGGGTTGTATAAATTCAAGGGAGAACTAGACAAATTCTACGAGATTTATTTATTTTTTTTTGGCTGATGCTGTATAAGATTGCTTTCTTTCATCATATGCCATTACTACTACTAATACTTTTGATATGGATATAACATGATCCGTTACATTTTTATTTAGTTCCATCCCTCTTCCTTTGTTTCTTCTGTTACATTCTTTCCTCCTCAATTTGGAGGCTCATGACTATCCCTTGTTTTCTTCATTATGTTTTCATTTATTTATGTTAATGCTATTTATGGATTTAGTTTAAGGTTTATTTGCATTTGGTTTAAATCTACCAATTGGCTTGATCGAGTTTGCCTTTTGTTAGTAATGATTATTTGTTTGGCTACCACTCTGTATAGTTTGTTTTAACTGTATAGAGTGGTGTCCATGATACATTGCATTACTGAATTTAGTTGATTATTTTTAATTTTAACAGATCAATCATTGACCAGATATTTACAATACTACAGATAGGAGAAGTAGAATATGAAAAAAAGATAAAAGATTTATTCTGGTGCCTTGTTGATCTTAAATAAACTTTTAACCTTTTTTTAAACAAGTTTTTTAACTTATAACCCAATAAGTATAAAACTGATGATATCCTAAACAAAAGAAGCATAGACAGAAATAATAAATTTTCTGTATCAATATTATAAACATGCTACAACAATAGTCAAAAGGGAATATATAACAATGGCAAATTAAAATTTCAAAGGGAGTCATATAAGGCTGTCTATCAACTCTGTCTCTTCAATATTTATCTCGATAAAGTGGTGAAAACAGTCATGCAAGAAGAGGAAAGTGTCAAGATAAATGGACTGAATATGAATCACATAAAATACACAGCAGGTACAAAGACCAAATTGGAAACTCATTGGAAATTACTAAATTGGACAGCACATTTGCAAGCTAGAATATGACCACCTTATAGCAACAAAACTAAAGTAATGAAAACAAAAAAGAGAAGAGAAATTTTTATTTTATTTTTATTTTTTTTTATTGATAACAAGATATACCACAAATGATAAAGATAAAACTGAATAGAACCATCATGAGCTGACTGAATAGAACCACTGAGCAAGTTTATAAATTCAACTACCTAACTACCTAGAGATAATAATAACAGATAATGTTTATTACTTGGAAAAAGTTAAACAAAGAACAGCCATTTGATAATAATCAATGAATAAATTGAATAAAATCTGGAGAAGTAATAAAATTAATAAAGAATTAAAGCTCAACCTGTACCAGACATTAATTATACCAGTTGCGACATATGGAACAGAAACTTGGACACTGAGATGGAAAGAGGAAAATTAACTAACAGCTTTCAAGGTGAAATGGCAAAGGAAAATAAACCAAACACAGTGGACAGGTGAGAACTTAACATGTGAGAGACGGTGTCAGACATAATCACAAGAAGATAGTTACAATGGTACAGACAAGTGGAACACATGAATCCAAGAAAGCTTCCAGGGGGAGGCCCTGGACTGCAATAGTTCGCAAGGTAAAAACCAAGATGCCCAAGGACTAGATGGATTGCTGCTAACAAGAGATGCTAGACATATTTGTTGCCAGCAAAGAACATAAGAAGAATGGGACTGTTGACTCATGAGCGACTCAACCCATCAACAATAGAAGAGGATGAATGACTGAGTTATTTTTAATATTGTATATGATTGTATATTGAATATGGGCACCCTGACCTTTGGCTGGACAGTGGTCAACAAATTAAATTCAGTCATCTTGGAGTTCACAAGCGTTAGCATTTCCTGAGGAGGTTGCTTATAGGTTCATTGACTTTTCTTTAATTTTTCTTATTGTTGGAAGTAGCAAACCTTCCTTTGGTGGGTGTTAGCAAGTAGCTCCTTGGGCAAGGAGTCATATCTTTGCCCTGCAGCAGGTAGGTGTTCCTTTGCTTCTTTCTTAACTTATAGGATTTTATTTTGAATATTAGGGTATCTTGGCACTCAGACAGAAGAATTATGCCTAGCCAAATATATAAACCTAATTAGTATCAGTAGGGGCAAATGATGCAAGAAAGCAAGCTTATACAGCATAAGGGAAAAAAAAAAATCCATTTCATCTAGCCATCCACTCCAATACTTTGTCTAGTCCTTCCTTGAATCTATTCAAACTATCCACTTCCACAACAACAGCAATTAACCACCTGTTTGCTGAAGGCAAACTTCCGCAGTTCTATTTTGCAACCATCTTTCCTCAATTTGAATTTACGTACCCTCATATGCATAGTCTGAGCAAGAGGAAGAACCCCATCAGCATTGAGTTTTCACAAGCCATTCAAACCTTTAAACACCTAAATCAGAGCACCTTGCAGGTGGACAGTCTTCAGACACTGCAGTTTACAGAACTGATGCCTTTTTTTGGTAATAGCACCCATTTGTTTCCTTCACCAGTCTTGTTGCCCTTCTCTTGATCTGTATGCACTACTCAAGGTTTTTTTTTTTTTTTTTTGTTAGTTATTGGAGCATCGGCTTCTATGGCCATAATGCACCTCCCAAAGTTTTTGCATTTTACTCTGATCCAAGCCTGAGGCGGGATTTGAACCCTCGACCTTTGGGTTGCCAGGCAAGCACTTTACCCACCTGGCTAGCCCGGTCGGCACTCAAAGTGTGGCCTGACCACTGCCTTATATAATGAAATAATTACCTCCTTATCCCTGCTAGCCAAATTCCTGTATATCATTCACAAAACCTCATGAGGTGTTCTGGCAGCCTGTCTGCAATGGTCAGAGAATTTCATATCTGAAAGCACAATTACCCACAGGTCCTTCTCATTTTCTATTACCCTGAGTGTAGTACCACACAGTTGGTGTGTTATTCTGGGATTGCTGCTAATCATATGCAGTTACTTGCATTTGTCAATGTTAAATTGCCATTTCTCAGCCATCTCCCTAATTTTCCTAGGTCTTGTTGCAGTAGCATACCTTCATTACTGTCATTAACCACTCTATCAACCTTCATAGCATCTGCAAACTAGATTTTAAGCCTTCTATACCTTCATCACTATCATTAATAAATACAGAAAACAATGGACTCACCAGTGAACCCTATGGCACTCCACTAATAACATTAGTTCACAAAGAACAGTGCCCATTGAAAGCCACTCTTTGTCTCCCCCCCCTTAACAATCACTTTATCCATAACAGTAACTTGCCTGTAATGCCACAATGCTCCAGTTTGTATAGCAGTCTTTTAGGAGCAACAGTATCAAAAGCTTTCCTGAAATTCAAGTATATGATATCAAAATTATTTTTTGCATTCAGTTTCTTCATCACTACATCATAGTATTTAATGATATTGCTCAGACAAAATCTCCGCTTGACAAATCCATGTTGTGACTGAAGTATAGCTGAACACCTGGCTAGATTGTCATGCATCACTTCCTTAACCAGTGACTCGACTATTTTTCCTAGAACAAAAGTTAAGCTACCAGATGTGTAATTACTCATGTCATCCTTTGATCCCACTTTGTGAATTGGGGATACATTGATGCATTTCCTGCCCGCCCAGACCTCCCCTGAATCTGAAGATTCTTCCATAATTATGGCTGAGGGTTTGCTTGCCTCCTTTGCTACCTCCCTTAATACAATTGGGTAGATCCCATCCACCCCAGGTGCCTTTTTTATGTTTAACTTTGTCAGTTTCTCTTCGACTTCCCTCTCAGTTTTTAAAAAATCATTTAGCTTCCTATTATAGTTTGTAAACTTCTGACATTCTTTTCCCTAAAGATGTATGATTGTTGATGTGAAATGCCTATTTAGTTTTTCAGCAATCTGAGCAGGATAATTAACAACTAAATCATCAATATCAAGTTGACCAACGTGATTGATCCCCTTCCTTCTAGTGTTTACGTAAGTAAAGAAATATTTGCAGTTTTTCTTTGCATCCTTTGCTGAATATTTCATGTAATCTGCCTTTGCCTAATCTTCTTTGTTACTTGATTGCTGGCTAATTTATGTTTACAATAGGCTTCTCTATAACCTGATAATTTATATGCATTCCATGCAATTTTCTTCTCTTCCACATTTAATTGTAAGTAATTGGGTAATTGTGCAGTCAGATATAAAGTTTTCTGAGCAATGCAGACAGGCTGCCAGAGCAGGTCATGGGGTTTTGTCAATGATATACAGGAATTTTTCTAGCAGGAAAAAGGAGGTGATTGTCCCTCTGTATAAGGCAATGGTCAGGCCACGCCTTGAATACTGCGTACAGGTCTGGAGGCCTCATTTTAGGAAGGTAGATTTGCTTAAGCGTGTACAGAGAAGGGCAACAAGATTGGTGAGGGGGAATGAAGGGCTCCTCTTACCAAGAGAGGCTTAAGTTCTGCAAATTGCAACTTCTGGAGACTAGGCACCTGCGAGGTGATCTGATTGAGGTGTATAAGGCCTTGAATAGGTTGAGCACGCTGAATTCTGATGGGATTCTGAGGGTAATTGTGCAGTCAGACTTGAAATTCTCTTATACTTGTTCAGATTACGAACCTAAGGGGGCATAAATTCAAATTGAGGAGTGACAGCTGTAGAATAGATGTGTGGAAATTTGTCTTTAGCCAGCGGGTGGTTAATTGCTGGAACAAACTCCCATCTGTTGTTGTGGAAGTTGATAGCTTAAATAAATTTAAGGAGGAACTGGACAGACATTTAGAGGGAATGGTTGTGTGATTTTTTTTTTTTTTTTTTTTGGCTGATGCTATATAAGCTCATATGCTTGCTTTCTTGCATCACATGCCATGATTACTATGTCTCTTTTATCTGTAGATTCTTAATGCATGAACAATCACTGCTGATAATAAAATCAAGAATATTGATCTCTCTCTCTCTCTTATTGCCCCTTTAACATGCTGCTGTAATAGTAATAGTATTTGCCATATAGTGCAAGGAACCGATTAGCTTTTGCTGCACAGGCAAAAAAAAAAAACAAAAAAAACCCAAGTAGATAAGAAAATACAAATGATATACATCCCTTCTAATATAGGTAACTGTCTATTTGACCTTTTAATTCATTTAAACTGTCAGCCTCAACTACCTGTGAGGGCAACTTGTTTCAGCAATCAACAACTCACTGGCTAAAAGAAAACTTCCTACAATCTAATGTAAACCTCAACCCTTGTAATTTGCATTTATGGCTACACTTATACTGGAATTATTTATAACAGTGAAAATTCTGTCTTCATTCCTTTTACTTATCCCTGTCGGAGCTTTATAAACCTCAATCAGGTTACTTCTGAGGTGCCTGGTTGCCAAGTTGTGTAGCCCACATAATCAGAATCTTTCCTTCTGTCAGAATCAGGACCTTTTGCTGATCTCACTATGCAAGTTGCCCAGCTTTGCACCCTTTCAAGAAGCTCCATGTCTTTTTTCAGATGAGGTCTCCATACTTTTTTTTTTTTTTATGTAAACCCCAAACACAAGAGGTATTAGAACCTATAGTACTTAGTACCGTGCTTGGGTTGGGGGTTGAGAATACAAAAGAAGATATTTGTTGACATTGGACTTGAACTTCTATAGACTGTAATTTTCAGGAGATACGTATGAAGGAAGATTGTTCCAGAAAACGGCAGTTAAATAAATAAACGAGGAAGATCAAAAGTTGGTTCTGTGAGTTTGAAGTTGGACAGTAAATGGATGTTGGCTGGTGGCGGCATGTGTTCGGACTATTTTGAAAGAGAGCGAGTGGGAATTATAGAAGCCAATTTAGAAGAACTGTAGAAGAAGAATCTGTAGAAGAGGCATGCAGCAGAAACAGCACGTCTATGAGACAGTGAGTGGAGAGACTCTGTTAGAGATGAATCATCAATTAATCTAACTGCCCTCTTCTGAATGGAATCAAGAAGCCTGAGAGAGGTTTTGGGGGCACCACCCCAGATGTGGGAACAATATTCCATGGCAGGGCGGATTTGCGATTTATACAGAGTGAGCAGCTGTTTGGAAGAAAAGTAATGCCGAGAGCGAAAGAGAAAACCAAGTTTTTTAGATGCAGAGGAAACAATATTTGTAATGTGCTTGTGCCAAGAGAGATTAGAAGTCAGGGTAATCCCCAAAAGAGATATATCATTTTGCCTAGAAATCAGAGTGTCACTAAAAATAAGCATAGGAGCAGAAGAATCCTTTTTGCGAGATATAAGACAAGACTGAGTTTTAGAAGGGTTGAAATCAACTAAGTTGTCTTTGCCCCACTAGAGAATTACCTGAAGATCGGCATTTAAGGAATTGGTAGCAAATTTCCGAGAAGTCGAAGCTGATTGAACAGGGCAAGGTTTCTCAAAATGGAAAGTGGAATGCAATGTGCTATCATCGGCAAAACTATGGATAGGATTTCCAGTCAGGGGGAAAGAACTGAACCTTGGGGGACACTGGCATTAGTGGAGAAGTTAGAAGAGAGAGAGCCATCTACCATCACCCTCAGTGAGCGATCAGAGAGAAAACTGGATAACCAATTACTAAAAACAGTTGGCAAACCATAAGATGGAAGCTTGTTTAGAAGACCTTTATGCCAAACACGATCGAAAGCCTTTGAGATGTCAAGAGCAACTACTTATGTTTCACTGAACCTTTGATTGAATTAGTCCATAAATGGGTAACATAAGCCAGAACATCACCAGTTGATCGACACTGACAGAATCCATACTGGCGATCGTTGATCAGACTGAAGGTTTCTAGGTAGTTTAAAGAGTTGGCGGTTAATTGATTTCTCCATTACTTTAGAAAGAGTAGAAGTAATTGCAATGGGACGATAATTGGATGGGAGGGATTTGTCACCCTTTTTAGGAACTGGCTGGATATGAGCAAATTTCCAAGCCGAAAAACACCTTTGGAATAAGAAAGTGAAAAAAGGCGGCAAAGAATAGGAGAAGGTTCAGGAGCACAGGTTTTGAGAACAAGTGGAGAAATACCATCAGGACCTGGAGCTTTCATAGCATCAAGATTCGTCAAAATCCTTCTGACATCCTTTTGACGGAAGACCACAGGAGGCATTGAATGGAGCGTGTTGGGAATGGTGGGAGGTGTTTTACCAAGATCATTAATACAGTGGATTCTGGTTATTTGGGCCACCAGTTAATCGGGGCAGCCGTTTATTTGGGGCAAATCTTAAAAAACAAAAACCAATCGAGAAAATAGCCAGGGTTTACTTCGCTTAATTGGGACAAAATGCCGTTTAATCGGGGCAGGAGACCTCAGCACTGAAGATTACCCTACGATTGTCTCCGACCGTACCACGTAGTTCGGTCGGATTTCTGGAGGTCACAACCAAAAAACAATTAGCAGTCACCTGTTTATTGGGCTTTTCTGTTAATGAAATCTATCATAAACGGACAGTAAACTCGATCTTATTGAATTTGCCGTAATACCGACAGCTGGAATTCTGTGGGTTGTTATGGTAAAATGTGTTTACACTTCCATGGAATCTTCAATCATATAAAAATAATAATTTTCAGAATCTTCTCTTCATTCCTATTTTTAAAGCTTCCTAATTTGTTATTCCGTTCTCACTTGCGCGTGTTGTGTTACTTGCAATTTGTGTGTGCCGTGTTCTTTGTTATTGATTGCTTATCGTTTTACTGTTTTAAATTTCAGCCACCACCAACATTTCTGTCAGTGAACAGAAATGTCAACTAGTTTAGTTAGTATGTACATATTACAGTACGTATTAATTATTCCGATCATCACGTATATTCTTCCGATTTTCACGTATCATTTAATTTTTTAATTGGTAAGGTAATAAAGGGTAAATTTGTGCTTAATATATATTTACTTTTATAGCCTGGATAATATTCCTCCTATTTTCACTAATTAGAATCGCTGTTTAATAGAATTAAAATTCAATTCACAAACGTGATCATAATGATCGGCGCTTACTGCACATCGTATAGTGAACGGTACTTTACTATTTTGAGTTCGTCGTAACGTGATTTGATTGTACAGTGAACTAATTGTAAAGGGGGGGGTAAATTGTATTTTTAACTACTTACGTGAAACTTCGGATAATTGGGGCAGCCGCTTAATCGGGCCAAAATGCACTAGTCCTGATGTGTCCCAAATAACCGGAATCGACTGTATATGAGTTGGAAAAAAAATGGGATGCTAGCAGGTCAGCTTTTTCCTTGGCTGAAGTGATAACAGAACCATCTGGTTTGGACAGAGGCGGGAGCAGAGATGGGAAAAGTTGCGGCCAGTAGCTTTGGCAAGGGACCAGAATGCTCGGCTACCATTATGGCAAGAAGCAAGTTTTCTACTCTTAGCCTGTTCAAACTCTACTTTGGACTGATTAATAACTGCATTACAATTGTTGCGAGCTTTGGTGTAGGCAGAAAACGAAACTGAAGAATTAGAAACAAGCCAATTACGATATGCAACATTCTTCTCTTGAACAGCTTTAGCACATTTATTGGAAAACCAAGGTTTAGATAAAGGTGGAGTGTGGGATCAAGGATTCCATTCCTGCAAGAATAATTTCACTGACATGATCTGAGCAAACGTTGATGAGTGAAGGGGGCAGGGGAAAAGACGTACAAAGAGAAATAAGTGTGCTCTGGTTGGATTTTTGTTTGTCACCATAAGCTTATCACCAAAATGCCACTAGCCATTGAGGATTGAAGTGCATACTAATCTACAGTTTATAGCCATTGTTGGTTTAACAACTGGCTCGCAAAATTCTTGAAAATTTAACAATTTTCAAGAATTTTCATTCCAGCTCACCACTGATTATGTGTGATAAATCGTTGATAGGACATCATGGGCTTTCCTCTGTGCCTGTATTGTAACTCCCAGATCCCTTTCTTCCTCAACTGTTTTTAATCCGACAAAGTGTATAATTTATTTTGGGGTGGCTATTCTCCAAGTTTAAGGCCTTGTATTTAGCTGCATTAAAATATAGCTGCCACTTCTCTGACCACCTTTGAAGTCTGTTCAAGCCATGCTGAAGGAGCACTGCTTGGCACTGATTATTAACGTGCTACCAATCTTTATGTCATCTGCAAATTGGTAATCAATGGACACTGCTCTTCTTGGACTAATGTTATTAGTGGAGTCCCTCAGGGTTCAGTGTTGGATCCATTGTTGTTTTCTGTATTTATAAATGATATTGATGATGGTATATCAGGCTTAATGTCCAAGTTTGCAGAGTTGTTAATGACACTAATGACAGTATGCTGCTGCAACAGGATCTAGAAAAGTTGTGCAGATGGGCTGAGAGGTGGCAAAGGAAGTTTAACATTGACAAATGTAAAGTAATACATATGGGAAGCAGTAACCCCAGAGTAACCTATCAACTCTGTGGTACAACACTTATAAGGTATGTTCGTGTCAGACGGCACCTGGGATTTCTCCCCTCTCCGCGTGTGTTCGTGTGTTCAGTGTTCATCCGAGGACAGTACATTAGCAAGCCAGAGACTTGAAAGTGTGTGGGCTATGTTTGTGCAGTGTGATGTGTTGTGCCCATTGTTTGTCCGGCTTATTGGCCGCCAGGCCCCTAGTGGGGCCCGACGTTGCCCATACCTTGTCACTGGAGGCTAGCCGAGTGTGTCCATTATTACAACAAGTTGCTCTGGCAGGTCCTGCCACCTAGTTTCCTGGGATTTCAGGGCTAGGACTTAAAAAAAAAAAAAAATCATGAGTTTGACATTAATGCTTAATAGGATTGCTGTTAGGAAATCACTGGTTGGGGTTGAACGCTAGAAAGATGTGTTAAAAGGCCTAATAGGTCAGGCAAAATTTTGATGTTATTAAATTTAGATGTGAGGCTATACGCTAGATGAAAGATAATAGTGTTAGTTGTCCCCTATTGGGACCCACTGTTGCCCACACTTTGCCACAAGGAGGCAGGTTAGGCACCCAGTAGTTTATTTAAGTACTCTGGCAGGCTCCACCACCTAATTTCCAAGGATTTCAGTGGAAAGCCTTAAAAAAAAGGGGAGGGGGGTGTACACTAGAATTTGGCCAAAAGAGATTTACATGCCCACATGAAAGCAGTAGAATTTGGTGGTATTGTTAAGGGATGTATTCGGTCAGTTTAGTGAGAGCGAGACAGAGGGGGGGGGGGGGGAAACAGATAGAAGAATAGGGACGATAGTTGGCATCCCTAAAGTGGTCAGTGGAGACAAGCCCCACCAGGCGAAGTACGGGGGAGGCAGGTCTCTGTCTCCTCCCCTCCTTGCCTGGGGGTAGGGTTTTAAAGGGAACCGGGTTAGAGTATCCAGTTCAGATTGCCAAATGGTGTGTTGGCAGCAAAGCCACAGTATGTCTTTGTTGGTGGTAGTTGTCATGTCCATGTAGTGTCGAATCCGGTAAGGTCAAGCTGCCCATCCTGCTCTGGGGGTGGGATATGTTAGCTGGTAGTGGGAACCCACCAGGTGAAGGGTGGGAGAGACAAATTTACTTTATTCATAATCTGCATTCTTACTCTACTTGCATTCTTTTTTTTTTTTTTTTTTTTTATACTTTTTTCTTATGTTTTATAATTTTTTTTTTGCAAGTTTTATTTATATATATATTTTTTTTTTCCCCACTCACACTCATTCATCTTTTTCTCACACACCAGGGAGGGATGCAATGCTGTGTAGTGTAAATTTAAATGCTAATTAAAACTAGGGTTAGTGTGTACTTAACTGTAGCATTTATGGTTTGTGTTCTTTTTCTCACACACTTACACTTTCATTCATCTTCTAGCTCTCATTTCATTTATTCGACTCTTGCTTTCTGCACTGCACTCTCGGGACACATCAACTTACTGTTATTCTTCAGTTGTAGGTGCAGGCCTAGCTGCAAGTTTTTTGCAGGCAAGGGTGTGATAGTATTTGTGTGGTTAGTAAATATTTGTTAGTATATATAAAGTAATGTAAGTTATTTTTATCTTTGTATTCTTTTGGCCAATTACATTTTCTCTTCCACTCATTCTCATTCACTCTCTCTTTCCCTCATGCTAGGTCAATCTTTCTTTCACCAAAACTGCCATTTATTCCCTTTTACCATAATTCCTAGTTCACTTAGTGCCCAACCTATTCATTCTGTCTTTCATTCTCATTCATTCATTCTACATTGCATCTCCTTGCTACCAGCTTTCTGATATTTTTCAGCTAATCTGCTTCCCTGCCTGCCTGTGCATCTCGCATCCCTACATGGTTACTTATTTGGTGTGGGACTCCAGGTTCCTACACATGGCAGGGTAGTTCTGGGAAGTTTTGTCATGTCACGTTTCTGTCGGGCACAGAATACTGCTATCCTGACAGTTTTTAAGTCATCATGTGGGCATGGTGGGAAACTTGGGCAATTTTAACTATTGTTTATTATTTAATTGCTTGGGGGCTGAATTGCCATTCTTTCGATTGTTCTGCACATTTCGAATACTTTCTGTGTGAAAGATGTAAAGGCTTTATAAATTTCCTCTTCTATGATGAACACATGTTCTTTTCCCCTGGGAAGGGGGAGAATCTGTGCTATTAGCATTATCAGAGGCATATGATGCAAGAAAGCAAGCTTATGCAGCATCAGCCAAAAAAAAAAAAAAAAAACTTCCACTTCACCCCTCCATTCGTTCGAAATACCTCTCCAGCTGAGCCTTAAATTTATTTAAGGCTCAGCTGGACAGGTATTGACAAGGGATGGAAGTCTGACTTCCACTTCACCCCGCGGTTCGTTCGAATTACCCGTCCAGCTCAGCCTTAAATTTATTAAGGCTATCAACTTCCACAACAAGGGATGGAAGTCTGTTCCACCAACCAACTACCTGCTGGCTAAAGGCAAATTTCCGAACATCTGGCCTACATCTGTCTTTCCTCAATTTGAATTTATGCCCTCTCAGGTGATTATTCTGAGCAAGAGGAAGAATCCCATCAGCATTGAGCATTCTCAAACCATTCAAGGCTTTATACACCTCTATGAAATCACCTCACTGGTACCTAGTCTCCAGACACTGTAATTTGCAAAACTTAAGCCTTTCTTCGTAAGAGCAACCCTTTGTTCCATTCACTAATTTTGTTGCCCTTCTCTGTACTCGTTCCAGCAGCTCTATATCCTTCTAGAAATGAGGCCTCCAGACCTGTATACAGTACTCAAGGTGTGGCCTGACCATTGCCTTATACAAGGGAATAATCACCTCCTTATCCCTGCTAGAAAAATCCCTGTATATCATTGATAAGACACCATGAGGTACTCTTTTGCCGCCCGTCTGCACTGCTCAGAGAACTTCATATCTGCCTGCACAATTACCCCCAGGTCCTTTTCATTCTCTACCACTGTCAGTGTAATAGCACAGAGTTGGTATGCTGCTCTGGGGTTGCTGTTTCCCATATGTAGTACTTTACATTTGTCAATGTTAAACTTCATTTGCCACCTCTCAGCCCATCTGCTCAACCTTTCCAGATCCTGTTGCAGCAGCATAGCGTCAGTATTGTTCTTAACAACCCTGCCAACCTTTGTACCATCTGCAGACTTGGACATTAAGCTTGATATACCATCATCAATATTATTTATAAATACAGAAAACAATAATGGACCCAACACTGAACCCTGAGGGACTCCACTAATAACATTAGTCCACGATGAGCAGTGTCCATTGGTTACCATTCTCTGCCTTTTCCCCTGCAACCACCCCTTTATCCATAGCAGCAGTTTGCCTCCAATGCCACACTGCTCCAATTTGTGCAGCAGTCTTCCATGTGCAACAGTATCAAAAGCCTTTCTAAGATCCAAGAATATAATATCAAAGTTATTCCCTGCATCCATTTCTTTTGTGACTGCATCATAGTATCCAATCAAATTGGTCAGGCAAGACTTCCCCTTCACAAAACCATGCTGTGTCTGAGCTATAACTGAAGTCTTGTCTAGATGATCCTGCAGTGCTTCTTTAACCAGTGCCTCCATTAATTTTCCTGGAACAGAAGTTAAACTCACAGGTCTATAATTACTTGTGTCAGCCTTTGATCCTCCTTTGTGAATTGGGGTCACATTTGCACATCTCCAGTCTATGGGTACCTCCCCTGAGTCCAAGGAAGCTCTCATAATTATGGCTAAGGGTTTGCTTACTTCGTTTGCTGGCTCCTTTAATATAACTGGATAGATCCCATCCACCCCAGGTGCCTTTCTTGTGTTTATCTTCAAACATTTCTCCTCCACTTTACTCTCAGTTATTACAAGATTATCTAACTTACTGCCCGAGTTGAATACACCTCTGGCATTCCCCTCGCTGAATATCTCCTCATGTGTGAATGTTGATGCAAAATATTCATTTAGTTTGTTGGCTACCTGAGCAGGATCATCAACAGTTGAACTGTCGATATCAAGTGGACCAATCTGATTCATCCCCTTCCTTCTACAGTTTACATAAGTAAAAGAACTCTTTGCTGTTTTTCTTTGCATCCTTTGCCAAAGATTTCTTGTAATCTGCCTTCGCCTGCCTAACCTCCTTTGTAACTTGGTTACAGATCAACTTATATCTATCATAGGCTTCTGTGTCACGTGTTAATTTATATGTATCCCATACATTTTTCTTCTCTGCCATATGTCTCATTAGTTCATCTTACATCCAATTAGGCCTAAACCTTGAACAATATTTCTTAGTTGGTATGTAAAGCCTAGTACCTTCCAAGATAAGTTCTTTGAATGCTTCCCATTTTGAATTTGCTGTTGAGAACATCATCAGTTGGTCTCACTGTATAGAATTTAAATACTGTCTCAGACCATCGTAGTCGCCTTTACGAAAGCAATAACCCTTTCCTTTACCCCTGATGGTAGTTACCTCTTTGAGTAAACCCCACTTCAGCACACTGCGATCACTGCCACCTAGTGGTTCCTCTATCTGCAGATTCTTAATGCATGAAGAATCACTACTGATAATCAAATCAAGAGTATTACTCCCTCTAGTTGCCTCCCAAACATGCTGATGTAAAAACTCATCCAATAAATCCACAAAAGCCTTGCTAGTGAGTGACCAACCCACAAATTCCAGTCAATATCTGGGAAATTAAAATTCCCCATTATAAGACTCTCTGATTTACTGGCCCACTCTATTTCTCCAAACAGTTTCTTATTATACTCATCAGAGTCATTAGGCCTATAGCACACTCCTACTCTCAATTTTGATCTCCCAATGCTTATGTCACACTAAACTGACTCGACACTGCATTGCACTGCACTGTTGTCCAGCGATGCCGACTGGCTTCACTTCCTTGGATTTTATGTGTTTCTTAACTAATAGCATAACCTCTCCTCCCTTCCTATCCTGTCTATCCTTCCTGTAGATGTTGTACTCACCAAATTCCAGTTCTGCATTCCGTATATCTGTGTGACACCATGTCTCTGATATCCCAACAATATCCGCCTTTGATGCTTTGAGCAATACCTCAAATTCATCAAATTTATTTACCAAACTCCTAGCATTGGTGTGCACGCAAGTATACATGCACCAGTTCTTTTTCTTAGCTACCCTAACACAACCCGTGTGTTTACTTGTACCGAATGACGCCCATCGATTCTAAACAATATCCTGCATCTTGTTTTCCAGGCTTCTGCTCATTCCAATAGAAGCAGTGTGAGAATCACTTTCACATCTGCCAGTGGCTACTGTTAATCTATTAGTCCTTGTATCCTCCCCAAGCTAGCAGTTTTCTGTCCCACCTAATACTGCCTCGATAGCATCAGCAAATATTCTTGCACCCTTTCTATTTAAGTGTATCCCATCCCTGTAGAAGCAGTCCCTTCTGTTAACAAGTACAGACCAGGCTGAAAAAAATTCTAACCCTTGTGCCTTGTACAATCCTTCCAGGGCCGAATTGATCGACAAGGCTCTCATTATATACTCCCTCCTATCGTGTCTGGGCAGAATTGCAGACACTTTCAAATTCAACCCTAATTCACGGCTTGTTTTCAAAAGTGACCTGTACTTGTTAAGTAATTCTGCCGGTCTCCTACTCTTAATATCATTAGTGCCGTGTACAACTGTATCACCTTTTGTGCCCTTAAAAGATGATATCCGCACAACGTCATCAACCGTTGCCCCTGGCAGACATACCCTGGTCCTTTTCTACCTATCCTTTTTACAAAGCATGTTCCCCGTTTCTCTGACAATAGAGTTAGCTCTGTTCTGGGGATGTCATATATTATACATTCATATAGAATGTGTGCCCAGTCTCCATTCTTGCCACAGGTGCAGTTTGGGTCACTAAACTTTCAGCCCTAAGGAGGTTAGTTTGCCTTTAGGGAGCCATGACCTGTCAGTATAAATGTTCTAAAAAGTCCACGGGCATACCACTTAGGCTTTGTGCTAACCATTGATACCTATGGCAGAAACCGTTTGGTAACCAGACCTCTGGTTTCCTGCTCCCACTTTGTTTCCTATAGCTCATGGAGCTTTGTGGCTATTCTTTTTCTTTCAGCATTGAAGGTGTTGGTTGTATCAAGGGCTATCCCCAGAAATTCTGTAGGTATGCCTTTTTTAAATAATATAAGCCTCTTTTGGCTACTTCCAGGTAAAGTGGGAGAGCTCCGGCCAGCAACTGTAGTGCAGGTATGCTTACTGTGCGACATGCTCTGGTAATAGTGAGCAGTATTGTCCTTTGTATCGATTCTAATTTATTCCTATTTCTTACTATGGCTGAGTGGTGAACCACACACCGGCTCCATAGGTGATAACAGGTAGGAACATTGCACGGTATATGATTGCCAGGGTCTTTCTTTTGAGTCCGCAGTCTGCTTGACTGATCCTGGCAATCATACCTGCATAATTTCTCACTTTCTTCACCAATTTGATCGAATGACGGTAAAAAGTTAATTTTGAATCAAAGACCACTCCAAGAAATTTTAGTTCTGTTACCATTTTTATAGTGGTTGTATTTATTTTGATTTGTGGAAGTCTTCTTATATCCAAATTGCCTTTTAGAAGTATTTGTTTGGTTTTTTCAGGCGATATTTTGAGCATGTGCATTTGTGCCCACTCCTGCAGCTGCAAGAGGGTGGCATTTGATCTTTGCTCTACAACCACTCACGTGTTACCTTTTACAAATTTGAAAGGGTTAAATTTGAAAGTGTCTGCAATTCAAGGTTATCAAATGAACTAATGAGACCCGTGACAGAGAAGAAAAATGCATGGGATGCATATAAATTATCAAGCAACTCAGAAGCCTATGGCAGATATAAGCTAGTCTGTAATCAGGTCACAAAGGAGGTTAGGCAGGCGAAGGCAGATTACGAGAAATCTTTGGCAAAGGATGCTAAGAAAAACAGCAAGGATTTCTTTACTTATATAAACTCTAAAAGGAAGGGGATGAATCTGATTGGTCCACTGGATATTGATGGTTCGGCTGTTGATGATCCTGCTCAGATAGCAAACAAACTGAATGAGTATTTTGCATCTACATTTACACATGAGGCGTTATTAAGGTTTGAAAATGGCAGAAGGTTATCAAATTGTAGCAGGGTGTTTAATGATTTTGTAATAACTAAGAGCAAAGTGGAGGAGAAATTGTTTAGGTTAAACATAAGAAAGGCACCTGGGGTGGATGTGATCTATCCAGTTATATTAAAGGAGGTGGCAAAGCAACTAAGCAAACTCTTAGCCATAATTATGAGAGCATCCTTGAACTCAGGGGAGGTCCCCACGGACTGGAGATGTGCAAATGTATCCCCAATTCACAAAGGGGGATCGAAGGGTGACACGAGTAATTACAGACCAGTTACTTTAACTTCTGTTCCGGGTAAAATAATGGAGTCACTGGTTAAAGATGCATTGCAGGATCATCTAGACAAGACTGCAGCAATAATTCAGACACAGCATGGGTTTGTTAGGGGAAAGTCTTGTCTGACAAATTTGATAGGATAGTATGATGTGGTTACAAAGGAACTGGATGAAGAAAATAATTTTGTTATCATATATTTGGATTTCAGGAAAGCTTTTAATACTGTTGCGCATGGAAGACTATTGTACAAATTGGAGCAGAATTGTATTAAGGGTAAGGTGCTACAATGGATAAAAGGATGGTTGAGTGAGAGAAGACAGAGGGTGGTAATTAATGGGTGCTTCTCTTTGTGGACTAATGTTATTAGTGGAGTCCCACAGGGTTCGGTTTTGGGTCCACTGTTGTTTTATATATTTATCAATGATATTGATGAAGGTATATCAGGCTTAGTGTCGAAGTTTGCAGATGACACGAAGGTTGGCAGGGTTGTTAATGTCAGTAATGGCAGTGTGCTACTGCAACAGGATCTAGATAATTTGGGTAGATGGGCTAAGAAGTGGCAACTGAAGTTTAACCTTGACAAATGCAAAGTGCTGCATATGGGTAGAAGTAACCCCCGAGAAATGAACCAACTGTGAGGTACTACACTTAAGGTGGTAGAAAATGAAAAAGACCTGGAAGTAATTGTGCAGTCAATATGAAGTTTTCTGAGCAATGCAGACAGGCTGCCAGGGCAGGTCATGGGGTTTTGTCAATGATATATAGGAATTTTGCTAGCAGGGAAAAGGAGGTGATTGTCCCTCTGTATAAGGCAATGGTCAGGCCACACCTTGAGTACTGTGTAGAGGTCTGGAGTCCTCATTTTAGGAAGGATGTAGATTTTCTTGAGCGTGTACAGAGAAGGGCAACAAGATTGGTGAGGGGAATGAAGGAATCCTCTTACCAAGAGAGGCTTAAGTTCTGAAAATTGCAGTGGCTGGAGACTAGGCACCTGCGCGGTGATCTGTTCGATGTGTATAAGGCCTTGAATGGGTTGAGCACACGGAATTCTGATGGGATCCTTCCACTTGTTCAGATTACAAACCTAAGGGGGCGTAAATTCAAATTAAGAAAAGACAGATGTAGAATAGATGTGTGGAAATTTGCCTTTAGCCAGCGGGTGGTTAATTGCTGGAACAAACTTCCATCTGTCGTTGTAGCAGTTGATAGGTTAAATAAATTTAAGGAGGACTGGAAAGGCATTTGAAAGGAATGGTGTGATTTTTTTTTTTTTGGCTGATGCTGCAAAGGCTCATACACTTGCTTTCTTGCATCACATGCCACTACTACTACTACAAGGACAATCATGTTATTTGCAAAGGCCAGTCTTTCCACGGATCCCAGATCCAAGAACAGTGTTCCAGAAGAAAGAGCCAAGGATTGAACCCTGCAGGCAGACTTTATTCACAGGGCGTGTTAATTCCTGGAACATTGTGCGTACTGAGACACTTTTTAGCATTAGCATTTTAGCATTAGTAGAGGCATTTGATGCAAGAAAGCAAGCTTATGCAGCATCAGCCAAAAAAAAATAAAAACCCACTTCCACTTCACCCCTCTGTTCGTTCAAAATACCTGTCCAGCTGAGCCTTAAATTTATTTAGGCTATCAACCTCCACCACAAGGGATGGCAGTCTGTTCCACCAACCAACCACCCGCTGGCTAAAGGCAAATTTCCGCACGTCTATCCTACATCTGTCTTTCCTCAATTTGAATTTATGCCCTCTCAGGTGATTTTTCTGAGCTAGAGGAAGAATCCCATCAGCATTGAGCATGCTTAAACCATTCAAGGCTTTATACACCTTTATCAGATCACCTCGCTGGTGCCTAGTCTCCAGACACTGTAATTTGCAAAACTTAAGCCTTTTTTCGTAAGTGCACCCCTTTGTTCCATTCACTAATCTTGTTGCCCTTCTCTGTACTCGTTCCAGCAGCTCTACATCCTTCTTGAAATGAGGCCTCCAGACCTGTATACAGTACTCTAGGTGTGGCCTGACCATCGCCTTATACAATGGAATAATCACCTCCTTATCCCTGCTGGAAAAATTCCTGTATATCATTGACAATACTCCATGACCTACTCTTGCAGCCCGTCTGCACTGCTCAGAGAACTTCATATCTGCCTGCACAACCACCCCCAAGTCCCTTTCATTCTCTACCACTGTCAGTGTAGTACCACAGAGTTGATACGTTGCTCTGGGGTTGCTGTTTCCCATGTGTAGTACTTTACATTTATCAATGTTAAACTTCATTTGCCACCTCTCAGCCCATCTGCTCAACCTTTCCAGATCCTGTTGCAGCAGCATAGTGTCAGTAGTGTCCTCGACAACCCTGCCAACCTTTGTATCGTCTGCAAACTTGAACATTAAGCCTGATATACCATCATCAATATCATTTATAAATACAGAAAACAATAATGGACCCAACACTGAGCCCTGAGGGACTCCACTAATAACATCAGTCCACGATGAGCAGTATCCATTGATTACCACTCTCTGTCTTCTCCCCCTCAACCACCCCTTTATCCATAGCAGCAATTTGCCTCCAATGTCACACTGCTCCAATTTGTGTAGCAGTCTTCCATGTGCAACAGTATCAAAAGCCTTTCTAAGATCCAAGTATATAATATCAAAGTTATTCCCTGCATCCAGTTCTTTTGTGACTGCATCATAGTATCCAATCAAGTTGGTCAGGCAAGACTTCCCCTTAACAAAACCATGCTGTGTCTGAGCTATAACTGAAGTCTTGTCTAAATGATCCTGCAGTGCTTCTTTAACCAGTGCCTCCATTAATTTTCCTGGAACAGAAGTTAAGCTCACAGGTCTATAATTACTTGTGTCAGCCTTTGATCCTCCTTTGTGAATTGGGGTCACATTTGCACATTTCCAGTCTATGGGTACCTCCCCTGAGTCCAAGGAAGCTCTCATAATTATGGCTAAGGGTTTGCTTACTTCCTTTGCTGCCTCCTTTAATATAACTGGATAGATCCCATCCACACCGGGTGCCTTTCTTGTGTTTATCTTCAACAGTTTCTCCTCCACTTTACTCCCAGTTATTTCAATATTCTGTAGCTTACTGCTAGAGTTGAATACACCTCTGGCATTCCCCTCGCTGAATAACTCCTCATGTGTGAATGTCGATGCAAAATATTCATTTAGTTTGTTAGCTACCTGAGCAGGATCATCAACAGTTGACCCATCAATATCAAGTGGACCAATCTGATTCATCCCCTTCCTTCTAGAGTTTACATAAGTAAAGAACTCTTTGCTGTTTTTCTTTGCATCCCTTGCCAAGGATTTCTCGTAATCTGCCTTCGCCTGCCTAACCTCCTTTGTAACTTGGTTGCATATCAACTTGTATCTATCATAGGCTTCTGTGTCATGTGTTAATTTGTATGTATCCCATGCATTTTTCTTCTCTGCCATATGCCTCATTAGTTCATCTGACATCCATTTTGGCCTAAACCTTGAACAATATTTCTTAGTTGGTATGTAAAGCCTAGTAGCTTCCAAGATAAGTTCTTTGAATGCTTCCCATTTTGAATTTGCTGTTGGTAACATCATCAGTTGGTCCCACTGTATAGAATTTAAATACTGTCTTAGTCCATCGTAGTCGCCTTTACGGAAGCAATAACCCTTCCCTTTACCCCTAATGGTAGTTACCTCTTTGAGTAAATCCCACTTCAGCACACTGTGATCACTGCCACCTAGTGGTTCATTTATCTGCAGATTCTTAATGCATGAAGAATCACTGCTGATAATCAAATTAAGAGTATTACTCCCTCTAGTTGCCTCCCGAACATGCTGATGTAGAAAACAATCATCCAATAAATCCACAAAAGTCCTGCTAGTGTGTGAGTAACCAGCCCCCAAATTCCAGTCAATATCTGGGAAATTAAAATCTCCCATTATAAGACACTCTGATTTACTGGCCCACTCTATTTCCCTGTACAGTTCCTTATTATACTCATCAGAGTCATTAGGCCTATAGCACACTCCTACTCTCAATTTTGATCTCCCAATGTTTATGTCACACCAAACTGACTCCACACTGCACTGTCCAGCGATGTCGACTGGCTTCACTTCCTTGGTTTTTATGTGTTTCTTAACTAATAACATAACCCCTCCTCCCTTCCTATCCTGTCTATCCTTTCTGTAGACGTTGTACTCCCCAAATTGCAGTTCTGCATCCCTTATATCTGTGTGACACCACGTCTCTGATATCCCAACAATATCTGCCTTCGATGTTTTGAGCAATACCTCAAATTCATCAAATTTATTTACTAAACTCCTAGCATTGGTGTACACGCAAGTATACCTGCACCTGTTTCTATTCTTAGCTACCCTAACACAACCCATGTGTTTACTTGTACCGCAATGGCCCCCAGTAGTCTCTGAAATACCATGCATCTTGTTTTTCAGGCTTCTGCAAATGGCTTCTTACTTTTGTCTGTAAGGTAGCTGTTTATTAACTTATAGAGGTTTTGTGGGGCATTTGCCTGGCTGAGTTTCCTAAGGACCCTAGGCCACCAGAGGTGAGTCAAATGCCCCAGCAAAATCAGTGGAGATTACTAGCATATATTTCTCCTCTGTGTTTTTAACTGTTGTTAGTAGGTGGTGCATGGCATCCTCCGTAGAATTGCCCTTCTTAAAACCATACTGATTGTTGGAATGTAAACCTGCTTCTGTGTAATATTGATCTAATCTGCTATATATTAGTCTTTTATATATTTTCCCTAGTACAGGGAATAGGGCTATTGGTCTATATGATTTGGGATCAGTAGGGAGTTTTTCAGGGTTTTTGAGAATTAATCTTAACATTGCTTTTTTCCATATTTTTGGGAATATACCTTCTGTCATACAGTTATTGTATAGTGCTATTAATTTGTCTAGTGCTATTTCTGCTAATTTTTTGATAATCTCAACCTCTAAGAGATCAAAACCTGGGCATTTATTGTTTTTGGTTTCAGATAGTGCTATTTCTAAGTCTTGTTTAGTAAATAGAGGTTCAATATTGGCATTATCATATACAGTGTTTTCTTTTATAATGTCTAGCTAGGTGAAGGAATGATTCCCAGTTTCAATCTGAATGATACTGTCTAGGATGTTATTTACAGAATCCACCCAGCACAGGGTTGGGGTTCCATCTGCTTTGACAGTAGTTTCTAAGACATCTCCTCTTGGCAGCTTTTTGGTCACTATTCTGTAGACAACTCCCCAGGAGTTATTGTTTCCAGTAGTTCTCACCAAGTGTCTCCAGCATTTCTTTTTCTTGTCTCTTATGAGGGCTATATACTCATTCCTGAGAGTTCTATAAGAATCTCTCAGTGCATCCACCTCATTTTGTGGCCTAGATGTTCTGGCTCTTTGAAAATGTCTCCTTGCCTGGTGTAACCTACTTCTGAGTATAGTCAGTTTGGGGCACCACCAGGGAACTACCTGCTGCCTCGGTTTTTCCCATGGGATAGACAGGGTTGCTGTTTTCGTTAAAATGTTTGTCATAGTCAGTGCTTGCTCATCCGGGCTACAGTTGCCTAATCTAGACCACTCATTTTCCTGTTTTTGCAGCTCAGCTGCTGTATGTTCTGCAAAAATCTGCCAGTTTGCCTTTTTAAGGTTATACCTTTTGACATCCAACAGGGAGTGTTGGGTTGTTTGTAATTGCCTGTTTAGTTTAAAGGAAATGGCTCTATGATCTGATGTGGTCCAGGCTGGCTGGACACACGAGTCTGTGATTTTATAAGCTATTTAATTAGTGGCAAGAGATATCAATGTCACTCTCCCACATGGTACTGCTAAAAGATGGGGGGTTATTTGGTTGATTTAGCACTTGAAAGAGTGAGTTGGCTATATAGTCTGAAAGTATCTGGCCGTTGTGTTGTTCTCCTCAGTTGTAATCTAATTTTGATTTTAACACTTGGTTCTCTGTGTTTAATTCCATCAGCTGCTGCTCAAGCAGTGACCAATAGTTCACTATCTGCAGCCTAATTCCAGAAGTAATCCTGTTGGTTTGCTTGTGCATATATTCTTCTAGATACACTCTGGTTTCCTTTGCCTGTTTGATAGATTCAGTCAAATTTGTTAAGTAGTCTAGTTTTAGTTCTTTAGCATTAGCATTAGTAGAGGCATATGATGCAAGAAAGCAAGCTTATGCAGCATCAGCCAAAAAAAACCAAAAAAAAAACACTTCCATTTCACACCTCCATTCGTTCGAAAAACCTGTCCAGCTGAGCCTTAAATTTATTTAGACTATCAACTTCCACAACAAGGGATGGAAGTCTGTTCCACCAACCAACTGCCCGCTGGCTAAAGGCAAATTTCCCCACATCTATCCTACATCTGTCTTTCCTCAATCTGAATTTATGCCCTCTCAGGTGATTATTCTGAGCAAGAGGCAGAATCCCATCAGTATTGAGCATGCTCAAACCATTCAAGGCTTTATGCCCCTCAATCAGATCACCTCGTAGGTGCCTAGTCTCCAGACACTGTAATTTGCAAAACTTAAGCCTTTCTTCGTAAGAGCAACCGTTTGATCCATTCACTAATCTTGTTGCCCTTCTCTGTACTCGTTCCAGCAGCTCTACATCCTTCTTGAAATGAGGCCCCCAGACCTGTATACAGTACTCAAAGTGTGGCCTGACCATTGCCTTATAAAAGGGAATAATCACCTCCATATCCCTGCTAGAAAAATTTCTGTATATCATTGACAAGACGCCATGAACTACACTTGCAGCCCGTCTGCACTGCTCACAAAACTTCATATCTGCCTGGACAATTACCCTCAGATCCTTTTCATTCTCTACCACTCTCAGTGTAGTACCACAGAGTTGATACGTTGCTCTGGGGTTGCTGTTTCCCATATGTAGTACTTTGCATTTTTCAATGCATAGCACACGCTTCTTGATTAGACCAAATACGGGGGATGCGGAAAGGTCAGGAAATGACCATCACATATCCCCGGAGCAATATGATCTTAATTGCTAATGCTCCTAAAATCCAAATAACCAACCAACCAACATTTGTCAATGTTAAACTTCATTTGCCACCTCTCAGCCCATCTGCTCAACCTTTTCAGATCCTGTTGCAGCAGCATAGCATCAGTAGTATCGTTAACAACCCTGTCAACCTTTGTATCATCTGCAAACTTGGACATTAAGCTTGATATACCATCATCAATATCATTTATAAATACAGAAAACAATAATGGACCCAACACTGAACCCTGAGGGACTCCACTAATAACATTAGTCCATGATGAGCAGTGTCCATTGATTACCACTGTCTATCTTCTCCCCCTCAACCATCCTTTTATCCATAGCAGCAATTTGCCTCCATTGCCACACTGCTCCAATTTGTGCAGCAGTCTTCCATGTGCAACAGTATCAAAAGCCTTTCTAAGATCCAAATATATAATATCAAAGTTATTCCCTGCATCCATTTCTTTTGTGGCTGGATCATAGTATCCAATGAAATTGGTCAGGCAAGGCTTTCCCTTAACAAAACCATGCTGTGTCAGAGCTATAACTGAAGTCTTGTCTAGATGATCCTGCAGTGCTTCTTTAATCAGTGCCTTCATTAATTTTCCTGGAACAGAAGTTAAACTCACAGGTCTATAATTACTTGTGTCAGCCTTTGATCCTCCTTTGTGAATTTGGGTCACATTTGCACATCTCCAGTCTATGAGTACCTCCTCTGAGTTCAAGGAAGCTCTCATAATTATGGCTAAGGGTTTGCTTACTTCGTTTGCTGGCTCCTTTAATATAACTGGATAGATCCCATCCACCCCAGGTGCCTTTATTGTGTTTATCTTCAACAATTTCTCCTCCACTTTACTCTCGGTTATTACAAGACTATCTAGCTTACTGCCAGAGTTGAATACACAGAGTTGAAATTCTCCTTGCTGAATAACACCTCATGTGTGAATGTCGATGCAAAATATTCATTTAGTTTGTTAGCTACCTGAGCAGGCTCTTCACAAAGTGCACTAGAAAAGGTGTGATGCCTAAGCAGTGGAATAATGCAATCATAGTTTTGCTGCATAAGAAAGGAGATAAATCAGAAATTGGAAATTATAGACCAATTAGCTTGTTATCCCATATCTACAAGTTGTTCACAAGGGTCATTACTAACAGATTAGAAAGAATACTTGATGAGAATCAACCGAAAGAGCAAGCTGGCTTTAGGACAGGATTCTCAACTATGGATCACCTTCACGTAATATCACAGCTAATGGAGAAAGCAAATGAATATAAAACACCATTATGCCTGGCATTTGTGGATTATGAAAAGGCATTTGACTCCATACAGCATAAGGCAATGTTTCGGGCACTGGAAAGACAAGGCATAGATACTCCATATATTATGATTTTGAAGAAAATATATGAGAGTGCTACATCCTTTATTAGACTAGACAAAGACAGTAGCAAATTTAAAATCGAGAAAGGAGTTCGACAAGGAGACACAATATCTCCGAAGCTGTTTACTGCTGCCCTTGAGGAAGCTTTCAGAAGATTAGACTGGTCACAGAAAGGAGTCAATGTGAACGGAGAGTACCTAAACCATTTACGATTTGCAGATGACATTGTGGTCATAAGCCACAATCCCAAAGAATTAGAGGAAAATCTTAATCAGTTATGCACAGTTAGTAAGGATTTTGGACTAAAGATGAATATGGCTAAAACAAAAGTAATGATGAACAAGTATGCCACGGAAAGGGAAATAATGATTGAAGGAGCAGTAATTGAAAAGGTGGAGTCATATACTTATCTGGGACAAGTTATTAGCTGTAATAATGATAAATGGCTGGAAGTCAAGAGAAGAATAAATTTTGGATGGATAGCATTCAGGAAATATAGTCACATACTGAAGAGCAATATCCCAGTTTGTCTGAAACGTAAAATAATGAATCAATGTATACTCCCCACCATGACTTATGGAAGTGAAACTTGGGCACTCACCAAAAGAATGGAAGAGAAGCTGAGAACTACACAGCGAAGAATGGAACGAATTATATTGGGAATCAGACTGTTAGATAAGAAGAGAAACACATGGATTAGGCAGCAAACTCAAGTAAAGGACATTCTTATCAAAACTAAAGAACTAAAATGGTCTTGGGCAGGACACATAGCTTGAAGACATGATGACAGATGGACTAAGAAAATAACAGAATGGTACCCAAGAGGAGCTAGAAGAAAACCTGGAAGACAAAGGCGGAGATGGATAGATGAAATTCATGAGTTTTTGAGTAGTAAATGGATGGCCAGTGCTCAAAACAGAAGGAACTGGAAAGTTGCTGGAGAGGCCTTCATCCTGCAGTGGATTGAAAATGGCTGATGATGATGATGATGATGACCTGAGCAGGATCATCAACAGTTGAACCATCGATATCAAGTGGACCAATCTGATTCATCCCAGTCCTTCTAGAGTTTACATAAGTAAACTCTAGAAGGACTGGGATGCATCCTTTTCTTTGCCTCCTTTGCCAAAGATTTTTCGTAATCTGCCTTTGCCTGCCTAACCTCCTTTGTAACTTGGTTACAGACCAGCTTATATCTATCATAGGCTTCTGTGTCGCGTGTTAATTTATATGTATCCCATACATTTTTCTTCTCTGCCATATGTCTCATTAGTTCATCTGACATCCATTTAGGCCTAAACCTTGAACAATATTTCTTAGTTGGTATGTAAAGCCTAGTAGCTTCCATGATAAGTTCTTTGAATGCTTCCCATTTTGAATTTGCTGTTGGTCACATCATCAGTTGGTCCCACTGTATAGAATTTAAATACTGTCTCAGACCATCATATTCACCTTTACGAAAGCAAAAACCTTTCCCTTTACCCCTGATGGTAGTTACCTCTTTGAGTAAATCCCACTTCAGCACACTGTGATCACTGCCACCTAGTGGTTCCTTTATCTGCAGATTCTTAATGCATGAAGATGCATTATGAATCTTCTTGTCTTTTATTGCATCTCTGGAATTTCTATAGTTTCTCGATTTTTCCCTTTCCTGCCATTCTTAATACTAAGGAGGCCAGCTATCCAGTTCATTACCATTTTCCTCATTAGTAGGTGCTTGCTCCCTGAGCACTCTAGCTTCGTTTTCAGTGGAATCTTTTAAGTCATTATTCAGAATTTTGTCATTATTTGATTTTTCAGCCACAATTTCTGAATTATATTCCCTTTCCTACAAATAAGTCATTTGCTGATGTTTTACATAGTGGTTTGTAGTACTTATTTCCAGTGTACGCCCACTAGAAGTCACAAACCACGATTTTCCAGTTTTGGCGGGAAATGCTAGTAGACAAAGAAAACTCTTACAAATTTAGTATGTAACCCCAGGGGCTCACATCTAGTGAGTATGGGCTTGGCACACCCAGGGTCCTGAGCTGGGTATCATCATTCTTCTCTTTCTTGGTAATTCTCCCTCTCTCTCTCTCTCTCTCTCTCTCTCTCTCTCTCTCTCTCTCTCTCTCTCTCTCTCTCTCTCTCTCAGGGTGGTTCAGAATTTATTTTTTGGCTAGTGCAACATAAGCCTCACACTTCCTTGCACCATATGGCTAAGAATAATAATAAGTTAATTCTGTCACTAGCATTATATTTTCCATACAAAATAACCTTTTCACAAGCAGTGTGAAGTATAATATATTCTAAATTTTTGGACTTTTGTGATGTACTCAAATCTGTGGCTATGCCAGTGGGTTCGTTGGTGCTGTAGTGCTCGCGCTGAGCAAAAACAATCTCAAAAGAACAAACATAGGCAAATACAATCACAAAAACTATTTTTACCCAACTTAATTTACTTACCTTCATCTGTGATACTCTTCAAACCTGAAAAATCCATGTTGTAATACTTGAATAAATCGAAGATTGCGCAGTATTTACAAGTACAGGTCACTGTTGAAAAAAAGCCGTGAATTGAATTTTAAAGTGTCTGCAATTCTGCCCAGACACAATAGGAGAGAGTATATGATGAGAGCCTTTTCGATAAATTCGACTCTGGAAAGATTGTGCAAGGCTCAAGGGGTACAATTTTTTTCAGCCTGGTCTGTACTTGTTCACAGGAGAGACTGCTTCTACAGGGATGGGATACACTTAAATAGAAAGGTGGCAAGAATATTTGCTGATGCTATTGAGGCAGTGTTAGGTGGGTCAGAAAACTGCTAGCATGGGGGGGATACAAGGACTAATAGATTGAGTATCCACTGGCAGAGATGAAAGTGATTCTTGCACTGCTTCGATTGGAATGAGCAGCAGCCTGGAAAACAAGATGCAGGGTATTACAGAGACTGCTGGGAGTCATTACGGTACAAGTAAACACATGGGTTGTGTTAGGGTACCTAAGAAAAAGAACAGGTGCATGTATACTTGCGTGCACACCAATGCTTGGAGTTTGTAAATAAATTTGATGAATTTGAGGTATTGCTTAAAAAAATCAAAGGCAGATATTGTTGGGATATCACAGACATGATGTCGCATAGATATAAGGAATGCAGAACTGGAATTTGAAGAGTACAATGTGTACAGAAGGATAGACAAGAGAGGAAGGGAGGAGGGGTTATTATGCTATTAGTTAAGAAACACAAAATCCAAGGAAGTGAGGTCAGTTGACATCGCAGAACAGGCAGTGTAGAGTCAGTTTGGTGTGACATAAGCATTGGGAGATCAAAATTGAGAGTAGGAGTGTGTTATAGGCCTAATGACTGATGAGTATAAGAAACTGTACAGGGAAATAGAGTGGGCCAGTAAATCAGAGTCTTATAATAGGGGGTTTTAATTTCCCAGATATTGTTTGGAATTTGTGGGTTGGTCACTCACACACTAGCAAGGCTTTTGTGGATTTATTGGATGATTGTTTTCTACATCAGCATGTTCGGGAGGCAACTAGAGAGAGTAATACTCTTGATCTGATTATTCTTCATGCATTAAGAATCTGCAAATAAAGGAACCACTAGGTGGCAGTGATCACAGTGTGCTGAAGTGGGATTTACTCAAATAGCATTAGCATTAGCATTAGTAGAGGCATATGATGCAAGAAAACAAGCTTATTGAGCATCAGCCAAAAAAAAAAAAAAAAAAAAAAACAACCACTACTCCCATTTCACCCCTCAATTCGTTCGAAATACCTGTCCAGCTGAGCCTTAAATTTGTTTAGGCTATCAACTTCAACAACAAGCGATGGAAGTCTATTCCACAAACCAACTGCCCACTGGCTAAAGGCGAATTTCCGCACATCTATCCGACATCCGTCCTTCCTCAATTTGAATTTATGCCCTCTCAGGTGATTATTCTGAGCAAGAGGAAGAATCCCATCGGCATTGAGCATGCTCAAGCCATTCAAAGCCTTGTACACCTCTATCAGATCACCTCGGCGATGCCTAGTCTCCAGGCTCTGTAATTTGCAAAACTTAAGCCTTTCTTCGTAAGAGCAACCCTTTGTTCCATTCACTAATCTTGTTGCCCTTCTCTGTAATCGTTCCAGCAGCTCTACATCCTTCTTGAAATGAGGCCTCCAGACCTGTATACAGTACTCAAGGTGTGGCCTGACCAATGCCTTATACAAGGGAATAATCACATCCCTGTCCCTGCTAGAAAAATTCCTGTATATCATTGACAAGACACCATGAGCTACTCTTGCAGCTCGTCTGCACTGCTCAGAGAACTTCATATCTGCCTGTACAATTACCCCCAGGTCCTTTTCATTCTCTACCACTGTCAGCGTAGTACCACAGAGTTGATACGTTGATCTGGGGTTACTGTTTCCCATATGTAGTACTTTACATTTGTCAATGTTAAACTTCATTTGCCACCTCTCAGCCCATCTGCTCAACCTTTCCAGATCCTGTTGCAGCAGCATAGTATCAGTAGTGTCCTTAACAACCCTGCCAACCTTTGTATCGTCTGCAAACTTGGACATTAAGCCTGATACACCATCATCAATATCATTTATAAATACAGAAAACAACAATGGACCCAACACTGAACCCTGAGGAACTCCACTAATAACATTAGTCCACGTTGAGCAGTGTCCATTGATTACCACTCTCTGTCTTCTGCCACTCAACCATCCCTTTATCCATAGCAGCAATTTGCCTTGAATGCCACACTTCTCCAATTTGTGCAGCAGTCTTCCATGCGCAACAGTATCAAAAGCCTTTCTAAGATCCAAATATATAATATCAAAGTTATTCCCTGCATCCAGTTCTTTTGTGACTACATCATAGTATCCAATCAAATTGGTCAGACAAGACCTGCCCCTAACAAACCTATGCTGTGTCTGAGCTATAACTGAATTCTTGTCGAGATGATCCTGCAGTGCTTCTTTAACCAGTGCCTCCATTAATTTTCCTGGAACCGAAGTTAAACTAACAGGTCTATAATTACTTGTGTCAGCCTTTGATCCTCCTTTGTGAATTGGGGTTACATTTGCACATCTCCAGTCCATGGGTACCTCCCCTGAGTCCAAAGAAGCTCTCATAATTATGGCTAGGGGTTTGCTTACTTCCTTTGCTGCCTCCTTTAATATAACTGGATAGATCCCATCCACTCCGGGTGCCTTTTTTATGTTTATCCTCAACAATTTCTCCTCCACTTTCCTCTCAGTTATTAGAAAATCATCTAGCTCACTGCCAATGTTTACTTCACCTACGACATTCCCCTTCCTGAATAACTCCTCATGTGTGAATGTAGATGCAAAATACTCGTTTAGATTGTTAGCCACCTGAGCTGGATCCTCAACTGTTGAACCATCAACATCCAGTGGACCAATCTGATTCATCCCTTTCCTTCTCGAGTTTAAATAGGTAAAGAACTCTTTTCTGTTTTTCTTTGCAGTAGTAAATAGGTTACTACTATCAGGGTAAAGGGAAGGGGTTTTGCTTTCATAAAGGCGACTACGGTGGTCTGAGACTGTATACGGTGGGACCAACTGATGCTACCAACAGCAAATTCAAAATGGGAAGCATTCAAAGAATTTATCTTGGAAACTACTAGATTTTACATACCAACTAAGAAATATTGTTCAAGGTTTAGGCCTAAATGGATATCAGATGAACTAATGAGACATATGGCAGAGAAGAAAAATGCATTGGATACATATAAATTAATGGGTGACATGGAAGCCTATGATAGTTATAAGCTGGTCTGTGACTAAGTCACAAAGGAGATTAGGCAGGGAAAGGCAGATTATGAGAAATCTTTGGCAAAGGATGCAAAGAAAAACAACAAAGAGTTCTTTACCTATGTAAACTCTAGAATGAAAGGGATGTATCAGATTGGTCCACTTGATATTGATGGTTTAACTGTTGATGATCCTGCTCAGGTGGCTAACAAACTCAATGAGTATTTTGCATCTACATTCACCCATGAGGAGTTATTCAGGGAGGGGAGTGCCAGAGGTGAGTTAGACTCTGGCAATGAGCTGGATGATTTTATAATAACTGAGAAGAAAGTGGAGGAGAATTGTTGAAGATAATCATAAAAAAGGCACCCGGGGTGGATGGGATCTATTCAGTTATATTAAAGAAGGCAGCAAAGGAAGTAAACAAACCCTTAGCCATAATTATGAGAGCTTCTATGGACTCAGAGGTGGGAAACCATGGACTGGAGATGCGCAAATGCGACCCCAATCCACAAAGGAGGATCAAAGGTAGAGACAGGTAATTACAGACCTGTTAGTTGAACTTCTGTTCCAGGAAAATTAATGGAGGCACTGGTTAAAGAAGTACTGCAGGATCATCTAGACAAGACTTCAGTTATAGCTGGACGCAGCATGGTTTTTTTAAGGGAAAGTCTTGCCTGACCAATCTGATTGGATACTATGATGTGGTCACAAAGGAACTGGATGTAGGGAATGACTTTATATTTGGACCTTAGAAAGGCTTTTGATACTGTTGCACATGGAAGACTGTTGAACAAATTAGAGCAGTGTGGCATTGGAGGCAAATTGCTGCTATGGATAAAGGAATGGTTGAGTGGGAGAAGACAGAGTGGTAATCAATGGACACTTCTAATCGTGGACTAATGTTATTAGTGGAGTCCTTCAGGGTTCAGTGTTGGGTCCATTGTTGTTTTCTGTATTTATAAATGATATTGATGATGGTATATGAAGCTTAATGTCCAAGTTTGCAGACGATATGAAGGTTGGCAGGGTTGTTAAGGACACTAATGACTAATGACACTAACAACAGGATCTAGAAAAGTTGAGATGGGCTAAGAGGTGGCAAATAAAGTTTAACATTGGCAAATGTAAAGTATTACATATGGGAAGTAGTAACCCCAGAGTGACGTATCAAGTCTCTGGTACTACACTGACAGTGGTAGAGAACGAAAAGGACCTGGAGGTAATTGTGCAAGCAGTTATGAAGTTTTCTGAGCAGTGCAGTCAGTCTCAAAGAGTAGCTCAGTGTCTTTCAGTGATACACAGGAAGTTTTCTAGCAGGGATAAGGAGGTGATTATCCCCTTGTATAAGGCGATGGTCAGGCCACACTTTGAGTACTGTATACAGGTCTGGAGGCCTCATTTTAAGAAGGATGTATAGATGTTGAAACGAGTACAGAGAAGAACAACAAGATTAGTGAATGGAACAAAGGGTTGCTCTTACGAAGAAAGGCTTAAGTTTTGCAGATTACAGTGTTTGGAGACTAGGTGCCTGTGAGGTGATCTTATTGAGGTGTATAAATCTTTGAATGGTTTGTTCATGCTCAGTGATGATTTGATTCTTCCTCTTGCTCAGAATAATCAGCTGAGAGGGCATAAATTCAAATTGAGGAAAGAATGTTGTAGGATAGATTTGCAGAAGTTTGCCTTTAGCCAGTGGGGAGTTGATTGGTGGAACAGACTTCCAGCTTTTGTTGTGGAAGTTGATAGCCTAAATAAATTTAAAGCTGAGCTGGACAGGTATTTGGAACGAATGGAGGGGTGAAATGGGAACGGGTTTTTTTTGGCTGGTGCTGCATAAGCTTGCTTTCTTGCATTATATGCCTTTACTAATGCAAATGCTAAAGAGTGATGGAAATGTGAAGCCCACCAAAATCTGATATTTTCATTTAATACACAACAATTGCCAATGCATATAAAAGCCTATCTGAAAATATATTCCATATAAACAATGTTTTCACACATGCCACAAATACAGTCTGTACTTGCAAAAAGTTTGTAGAATATAGAAGTGTTCCTTTTTGCCCCCAGTTGCTCAAAGATTATGAAATTATACAAGATCATGCCAAAGTGGGAAAAACAGAAAATAATACTGAAATATAAACCCTAACCTGACTTCTTCTACCATGAATCAAAGAATGCAATACAACCAGTAACTTCAGGAAAATTATCCTATGCCTAAATCACATCCAAATTTATATCCTGTGCTCAAGTCACTTCCAAATATACATCACCAAGCTGAACAAGTGGAAATAGAAAGGAAAGAAAAAAAAAACAGAAGAAATATGTCAAACTTTTGTAGGGAAAGAGAGCGACACAGGACATCCTTTCTTCTCTAGAAAAAAAAAAAATATATATAAATAAAATCAAACATTATTATTATTATTATTATTATTATTATTATTATTATAGCTATATGGTGCAAGGAAGAATGCTTCCCTTCTGAAACAATCTGATGGTGAAAAATAACAGATGAAGTCATACAATAGAATTGTACTTGATATTTTAAGATAAGAACTTGATATTATAAAATATTGAATCATCTTTATTTGCACAGTGTAAATAAAAATGACATGTAATATCTTATAACCAAAATTAAGTCTTCCTCTGCTCGCAAGAAACATATCTAGAGCCAGAGAACATGCCTTACTTCACAGACTATACAGTTCATAGGTAAGTTAGAATAAATGGAATGAATAATTCATGGAAAAGTTGCCATAATAACATAATAAATAATAATAATAACCCTGTACAGCTGATATCCATAAAGAGTACTACAAAAGCAGTCACAGTTATATTAATAGTGAAGAGTTTATTTAATGTTGTTCCACCCTTCTAATAATTTTTCCAATCATTTAAATTTATTCAAACTATTTCAACAATTCCTTCTGACTGAAAGCAAATTTCCACACATCTATCCTGCAACCATCCTTTTCCAATTTAAATTTATGTTCCCTTGTGGGTGAGTGTGGAAGAGAGAAAGAGAAAATATGCAAAAGGATAAAAGTAAGGAAATTTGCTTTCAGTCAGGTCAGAAAATCAAGGATGCAGATCTCCTTGTAGATTCATAGTTTCCAGATGCTGCAATTTATAGAATTCAAGTCTTTCATGGTAAAATCATTTTGTCCCTGGCTAATTTTATTACTATTCTCTGTGCCCATTCAAGCAGATCTGCATCCTTTCTAAAATGTAACTTTCAAAGTTGTGTGCAGCATTTAAGGTGCAGCCTAACCATTGTCTTATTAGCAATTTATAGAGGCATACAATGCAAGAAAGCAAGCATGTGTAGCATCAGCCAAAAAAAAAAAAAAAAACTCACATTTCACCCCTCCATTTGTTCCCCAGCTCAGCCTTAAATTTATTTAGACTATCAACTTCCACAACAAAAGATGGAAGTCTGTTCCACCAATTAACCACCTGCTAACGAAAGGCAAATTTCTACACATCTATTCTACAACTCAACTGTCTTTCCTCAGTTTGAATCTATACTATTTCTATTTCAGGTTCTTAATCTTTTGCATGAGGAAGAATTTCATCGGCATTCAGCTTGCTCAACCCATTCAAGACCTTATAGGCCTCATTGAGATCACCTCGCAGGTGACTACTCTCCCGGCGCTGCAATCTGCAGAACTTAAGCCTTTCTTCGTAAGAGCACCCCTTTGTTCCCCTCACCAATCTTGTTGCCCTTCTTTGTACTCATTCTAGCAACTCTACATCCTTCCTAAAATGAGGCCTTCAGACCTGTACACAGTACTCTAGGTTTGGCCTGATCATTGCCTTGTTTAACGGGATAAACACCTCCCTGTCCCTGCTAGCAAAATCCCTATATATCATTGACAAGACTCCATGACCTACCCTGGCCGCCCGTCTGCACTGCTCAGCAAACTTTAGATTTGACTGCACAATTATCCCCAGGTCTCTTTCACTTTCCACTTCACTGAGTGTAGTACCACACAGTTGGTACGTTTCTCTTGGGTTATTGCCACCCATATGCAGTACTTTGCATTTGTCAATGTTAAACTTCAGTTGCCATTTCTCACCCCATTTGGCCAGCTTGTCTAGATTCAGTTGGAGTAGCAACTGTCTTTACCGTCATTAACAACCCTGCCAATATTTGTATCATCCGCAAACTGGGACATTAATCCTGATATACCTTCTTCAATATCATTGATGAATACAAAAAACAACAATGGACCCAGCACCGAACCCTGGGGAACTCCACTAATAACATTTGTCCATAAAGAGCAGTCTCCATTGATTACCACTCTGTCTTCTCCCACTCAACCATCCCTTTTTCCGCTGTAGCAACTTACCCTTAATGCCATACCTCTCCAATTTTTACAGCAGTCTTCCATGTGCAACAGTATCAAAAGCTTTCCTGAAATCCAAGTATATGATATCAAAATTATTTTTGACATTCAGTTCCTTTGTGACCACATCATAGTATCCAATCAAATTGGTCATATCTCCCTTTAACAAACCTATGCTTTGTCTTACCTATTACTGCGGTCTTATCTAAATCATCCTGCAATTCTTCTTTAACCAGTGACTTCATTATTTTCCCGGGAACACAAGTTAAACTAACAGGTATATAGTTACTTGTGTCACCTTTTGAACCCCCTATGTGAATTGGTGATACATTTGCAAACCTCCAGTACATGGGAACTTACCCTGAGTCCAAGAAAGCTCTCATAATTATGGCTAAGGGTTTGGTTACTTCATTTGCTGCCTCCTTTAATATAACTGGATATATCCCGTCCACCCCAGGTGCCTTCCTTATATTTAACTTCAACAATTTCGCCTCCACCTTGCTCTCAGTTATTACAAAATCATTTAGCTCCCTGTTAGACTTTGATAAACTTCTGGCATTCCCCTCATTGAATAACTCCTCATGTATGAATATAAATGCAAAATATTCATTCAATTATCAGCTACCTGAGCGTGATCATCAATAGTCAACCCATCTGTGTTAATTGTTCCAATCTGATACATCCCTTTACTCCTAGAATTTACATAACTATAGGAGGAAAAGGATGCTGTTTTTCTTTCCTCCTAGAGTTTACATAAATCTAGGAGGAATGAAAAACAGCAAAGAGTTCTTTACATAAGTAAAGAACTCTTTGCTGTTTTTATAGCATTAGCATAGGCATATGATGCAAGAAAGAAAGCTTATGTAGCATCAGCCAAAAAAAAAAAAAAAAAACACCCCTCCCATTTGACCCCTTTATTCATTCCAAATGCCTGTCCAGCTCAGCCTTAAATTTATTAGGCTATCAACTTCCACAACAAAAGATGAAAGTCTGTTCCACCAATCAGCTACCCGCTGGCTAAAGGCAAATTTCCGCACAACTATCTTTCCTCAATTTGAATCTGTGTCCCCTCAGGTTCTTAATCTGAGCAAGAGGAAGAATCCCATCTGCATTGACGACTTTATAAATCATAATCAGATCATCCTTGCAGGTGCCTGCTCTCCAGGTGCTGCAATTTACAAAACATAAGCCTTTCTTGGTAAGAGCACCCCTTTGTTCCCCTCACCAATCTTGTTGCCCTTCTTTGTACTCCTAACAACTCTACATCTTTCCTAAAATGAGGCCTCCAGACCTGTACGCAGTACTTTAGGTGTGGACTGATCATTGCCTTGTATAACAGGATAATCACCTCCCTGGCCCTGCTAGCAAAATTACTATATATCATTGACAAGACTCCACGACCTGCCCTGGCAGCCCATCTGCACTGCTCAGCGAACTTCATATTCAACTGCACAATTACCCCCATGTCTTTTACACTTTCCACTTCCCTGAGTGTAGTACCACACAGTTGGTACATTTCTCTTCTGTTATTGTACCCATATGCAGTACTTTGCATTTGTCAATGTTAAATTTCAGTTGCCACTTCTCAGCCCATTTTCCCAACTTATCTAGATCCAGTTGGAGTAGCATATTGTCTTTACTGTCATTAACAACTCTGCCAACCTTTGTATTGTCTGCAAACTTGGACATTAAATCTGATATACCTTCATCAATATCATTGATAAATATACAAAACAACAATGGACCCAACACTGAACCCTGGGGAACTCCACTAACAACATTTGTCCACAAAGAGCAGTGTCCATTGATTACCACTCTGTCTTCTCCCACTCAACCATCCCTTTATCCTATGTAGCAACTTACCCTTAATGCCATATCTCTCCAATTTGTACAGCAGTCTTCCATTTGCAACAGTATCAAAAGCTTTCCTGAAATCCAAATATACAATATCAAAATTATTTTTGGCGTACAGTTCCTTTGTGAGCACATCATAGTATCCAATCAAATTGGTCAGATAAGACCACCCTTTAAGAAACAAATGCTGCGTCTTAACTATTACTGCAGTCTTGTCTAGATGATCCTGCAATGCTTCTTTAACCAGTGATTCCATTATTTTCCCCGGAACACAGGTTAAACTAACAGGTCTATAGTTACTTGTGTCACCTTTTGCTTATGAATTGGTGATATATTTGCACACCTCCAATCCGTAGGGACCTCCCCTGAGTCCAAAGAAGCTCTCATAATTATGGCTAATGTTTTGCTTATTTCCTTTGCTGCCTCCTTTAATATAACTGGATAGATCTTATCCATCCCAGTTGCCTTTTTTATGTTTAACTTCAACAATTTCTCCTCCGCTTTGCTCTCAGTTATTAGAAAATCTCTAATTCCCTGTTAGAGTTTGATAAACTTTTGACACTCCCCTCATTGAATAACTCCTCATGTGTGAATGTAGATTCAAAATACTCATTCAGTTTATTAGCTACCTGAGCATGATCATCATAGTCAACCCATCTATGTTAAGTGGTGCAATCTGATTCATCCCTTTCCTTCTAGAGTTTACATAAGTAAAGAATCCTTTGCTGGTTTTCTTTGCATCCTTTTCAAGGATTTCTCGTAATCTGTTTTCACCTGCCTAACCTCCTTTGTGACTTGATTACAGACTAGTTTTTACCTGCCACAGGCTTCTGTGTCACCTGATGCTTTATATGCATCCCATAAATTTTTCTTCTCTGCCACGAGTCTCAATCGTTTATCTGACATCCATTTAGGCCTAAACTTTGAACAGTATTTCTTAGTTGGAATGAAAAGCCTAGTAGTCTCCAAAATTAAGTCCCTTAAGTCAATTTAGAATTCAACATTGGTAACATCATCAGTTGATCCCACTGTATAGAATTTAAAAACTGTCTGAGACCCCTGTAGTCACCTTTATGAAAGCAATAGCCCTTCCCTTTAGCCTTGATGGTAGTTACTTCTTTAAGTAATTCCCATATCAGTACGTTGTGATCACTGTCACCCAGTGGTTCCTTTATCTGCAAATTCTTAATGCATGAATAATCACTGCTGATAATCACATTAAGAGTATTACTCCCTCTGGTTGCCTTGCTAGTGTGCGAGTGACCAATCCACAAGTTCCAGTCGATACGTGGATAGTTAAAATCACCCATTATAAGACATTCTAATTTAATGGCCCACTATTTCTCTGCACAATTGCTCATTATACTCATCAAATTTATTAGGCCTATAACACACGCCTACTCTCATTTTGATCTCCCAATGCTTATGTCATACCAAACATACTCAACATTGCATTGTCCACCAACATCAATTGGATGCTGGTAGTGTCTGGGTAGAATTGCAGACACTTTCACATTCAACCATTGAATCCTATATATCAATGACATTATATCAGATTCTTATATATCAGTGACATTATGTCACTGATATATAGGAACCATTCAGAGTAATACACTCTGAATGGTTCCTATGTAATGGTTCTATAGTAACAATAAAGAAGTCATTATTCCAGATTTGTGATATAATGTTCTGTTTAATATGGCTGCTGTGTAGCCAGGGTGGCCTGTTCACTATTTACTTGCTGACCCAGAAAATCCTGTGCAAAACTTACACGGGCTGTTTTTATAATAGTGATTTTTTTAAATTTTTTATTTTTTCAAATTTTACAGTACACTCTACCTTAGGTACTTGTGGACCTAATGGTACTTGAGACCTAATGGTCATATGCAATGTAACTTTAAACTCAAATCTTTATGACAATTTTTGTAAATTAGCATTAGCATTAGCATTAGTAGAGGCATTTGATGCAAGAAAGCAAGCTTATGCAGCATCAGCCAAAAAAATTAAAGTAAAATAAATAAATAAAAAATAACCACTTCCACTTCACCCCTCTGTTCGTTCGAAATACCCGTCCAGCCGAGCCTTAAACTTATTTAGGCTATCAACTTCCACGACAAGGGATGGAAGTCTGTTCCACCTACCAACCACCCGCTGGCTAAAGGAAAATTTCCACACGTCCATCCTACATCTGTCTTTCCTCAATTTGAATTTATGCCCTCTCAGGTGATTATTCTGAGCAAGAGGAAGAATCCCATCAGCATTGAGCATACTCAAACCATTCAAGGCTTTGTACACCTCTATCAGATCACCTCGCTGGTGTCTAGTCTCCGGACACTGTAATTCGCAAAACTTAAGCCTTTCTTCGTAAGAGTACCCCTTTGTTCCATTCACTAATCTTGTTGCCCTTCTCTGTACTCGTTCCAGCAGCTCTACATCCTTCTTGAAATGAGGTCTCCAGGCCTGTATACAGTACTCTAGGTGTGGCCTGACCATCGCCTTATACAAGGGAATAATCACCTCCTTATCCCTGCTGGAAAAATTCCTATATATCATTGACAATACACCATGAGCTACTCTTGCAGCCCGTCTGCACTGTTCAGAGAACTTCATATCTGCCTGCACAACCACCCCCAGGTCCCTTTCATTCTCTACCACTGTCAGTGTAGTACCACAGAGTTGATACGTTGCTCTGGGGTTGCTGTTTCCCATATGTAGTACTTTACATTTGTCAATGTTAAACTTCATTTTCCACCTCTCAGCCCATCTGCTCAACCTTTCCAGATCCTGTTGCAGCAGCAT